>NW_027466126.1:87500-347500 GCF_046127955.1 Nelusetta ayraudi | reverse complement strand
GTCGCCCAGGACGTTTTCCCTGGTGGTGACTTGCAAGCAGAATGATGCCCCTGCGTCCCCTGTGCTCAGGTGCTCTGTCACGTCGTAGCGAAGGCCGCAGACGTCCGCGATTGTGCAGGGGCTGCTGTGTGGCTGCAGAGCGCTGACGGTCGGAGCCGTGCTCCTGACCTCCAGCATGCTGTGCCCGACTGTGGCTACGTCCACTGGCACCACCACGTAGGCTCGGTGTAGGCTCTCCCCGACGGTGCACATTAGCTCAGTGGACCAACAATATTCCCCCAAGGCCCCTGGAAATAATTAAAGTATTGTATGAGAAATGTGTCTCAGGGTGTCAGGATCAATAGAGCAAGAAAATGCCCTATTTTATTTATTTATTTATTTTTAAAAGGTTTTGTAAGGCTGGACAAACACAGCTAAGGACTTTGCAGCATTTGGGAGATTATAAACTGCCATCCAGTGGCTCCTTACCTTCTGTGGAATCTTTCAGCCGGATGTTGCGATTGTCCTGAAGTTGCAGTTTGTTGACATATGTCATCCCCGTACATTCTAGCAAACACTCTGTCAGCTGCATCTCCACGTTGGGAACCTGCCTGAGCAGCGTCTCTGGCTGTGAACACTTGATCTCTCCGGCGACCAGCAGCAGCGGGGACACCAAGCCAAAAGACAGCAGCACCATGAAATACCTGGACATTTTGTTCCTTATCCTCCCAAATTGCAGAGACAGCGTTGGGGGATTAGGCTGGTCAGGATCCTGGTGCCTTCCAATGGAAGCACTTCTTTTCAGTACGACATCAACGCCTTGCTCCAAAAAAATATGAGGATTAAAATGTTTGGATTCCACTTGCTCTCCTCCTCGCATGTGTGTGTGGCTGTCTGGAGCAGAGTGCCGATATTTCCCTCTGCACTTTTTTTCCTCCCTCTCTTCTCATCGCATTACTCTGATGGAGTAAAATCTATTATGACCAGAGTGAGGCACTGACGTTCAAAAGATAAATAAGAATAGAAAGAAAGACAGCAATTTGGTTTAAAATCAGCTTTATTAATATCACTCCAGGAATGAAAACAGTAAATTTGGTTACAAGTAAAGTCACAAGCGCAACAATGCACAAGACAACTGATCTAAATTAAGCTTACACGGTGATATAGTACAAGGAGAAGTTAGCTTGTGGAGAATAAATGTGAAAAAAGTGAGGTAATTTTGTTGGGATTTCAGTTTAAAAACAGACACGTGAGATGGTTATACAAAATAATGAATAATAAGAAAGTGCATAAAAAACAACAATTGCAAATGCAAATGACATGAACGCTCTTGAGTTTGCCAATAAGCCCTAGAAGAACATGGGTGATAGTCACTCGCAACAAAAAGTGTGACCACATTTAGTTGCAAGGAGTTAAACTGAAAACTTTCCCCTCCTGCAGCAATTGCTCTCAATATATATATAAAAAAAGAATCAAATAAAATACATCATCCACAACCCAACCCCACTTTCATAAGAGCTGTTTGTATGCGTTTGCACAGAGACAGCGTATTTGGCTCCGACACAGTTTCACATTTTTCAGGGGAACACTCAGTACGAGCTTTAAATAGTACAGTGTTCTGATTTATTTAAAGAAAACAGGCGACAAGTATCAGCTTGACTTCACCTTCTTTCAAAGTCAGTGCAAAACAAATTGCTTGCACTACAATCACACACTTAAAACTATATAAGTGATAACTGGAATGTCAATGAATGGTCAGTCAACCAATCACCAGCTGCTTTCTTTTTTTTTTTTTTTATTGAAGGGAGTCAACTTGCTCAACTGCACAAACCATTCTTTCTCATTCCACAAAGAAAAAAAAAAAACTTGAGTTCTGCAAAAAAAAAAAAAAAAAAAAATCTCACAACAATAACATCAAGAGGTTCCAACACTAAAAGGAAGCATAGTTAGTTGCATAGTTTCATAGACGGTATAATGTGATTCTTTTGTGTGAACTCCAGGCGGCTCACACGCGTCACGTGCCGGATGGGTGACGCCTCACTGTTGACCGCCGCCGCCATGGGCGCAGCCGCAGCTGCCGGGCAGCTGCACAGACGAAATGACAACAGAGTCGAGCTGGTCCATGTAGATGACAGGCAGCATGGTGCCGGCGGAGGGCTGGCAGCACGGCACCGGCTCCTGGAGAGGGACACAGACAAGAAGGCTGAGCAAGGACTCACATTCACGAGGCAGAAATGAAAGACTGGCTCGGTTGAGTAATTTGCTTTCTAAAATGAACACACGAAACGCGGTCCTGGAGAGGCCCCACTTTGGGGAGTGCCTTGGCTGGTACTCTGTGCAAAATGTTAGTGTTGGCAGAGGGAGGAAAACTGGCTTATCTCCAAGCAGCTGTCTCACCCCGAGAGCAAAGCAGAGCAAAATATACAGGATGGTGGTATGACTCCAGCCCAGTGGAGGTTTTTTTTGGGACAAAGATGAATATGGTGAATTCCTCAAAATCTTTTTTTTTTTCTTTCTTTAATTTATATCAAACGCAGTGCTTTTGCAGAACTTTCAGCATTTGTTTCAGATAACTTTACTTGTTGCATCAAGAAAAGTCAGCTGTAAAATCGTTTCCCTTGTCCGTCTTTACATGTGCAACATGAGCTGAAAATATCATTACATCATTGCAATCGGACCAATGCTGGATGTCTCAGAGCAGCAATACCTGGGACTCAGTGCCGTGCTCCTCGGTGTGGGAGGTGAGACACTGGACAGGGTTTCCTTCAGGGTTGCAGCGCGCACACTGGACAACGGTGATGCTGTCCGGATGGATCACCCAGCTGTCCCATCCCAGATCTGGTGGACAAAACAACAAGTTTTACTTATTTATTCATTCATTTATTATTCAACGAGCGCCATCAAAACTGTGGTAGGGTTTTCTTCAGGTAACGTGCCTGTCATGAGGATCTCGTGAGCCGTGGAGCAGCACTTCATGCTGGTTCCGGTGTCGCCGTCAGCAGGCTGGGCTGCAACTGGGAGGTGAAGAAACAGGCAGAGCTCAACAGCCGGGCGGAGGAGATGAGCGAGCCGACGGCGGATCGGGCTGAATTTCTGGCGCCGCTAACCTGCAGCATCCTTGATGATGTGAGCCATCCTGCTGTAGACGCTCCTCCACTGCTTTCGGGCGGCGTGGACGCTGGTGGCGCGCGGCTGTGGCTCGGCCTGCAGGTTGAGGGAGCGCAGGAGGGCCCTCCTGATGGACTCCAGAGAGGCCCCGTGGCACCTGCATTTCAAAACACTTCAGTTATCTAACAAGGTCAACGGTTATGAAAGCATCACTGTGGAAACCAGCAGATTCAACAAATGCCTTTCTCGGGATGCCCTCCAGAAATTCAGGGCAGACTTGCCCAGACAGACCAATCGTTAACTATTAGTAGCAATCAGGGAACACATATGACTTGTGTGATGAGACCTTAGCACGCAATGGCGAGATTATCTCTGCGCGAGAAATTCCATTCTCCTTTTTTTTTAGAAAACAAAAATCAGTTTTACAGTTTTAGATTTGCAATAGCACCCGTAGAAAACGTTTAGCTTTGATACTGACCTGTGGTGGAGGACAGGTGAACTTGCAGAGGCAGCCGGTTCCTCCCTGGCTGGTTGCACGACAAACGCAAACACCACCGAGGAGCCCACGAGCATCATCATGACGACGAGAGTGAGGGACATGGCGCAAAAAAGTCGGGGCGATTGATCTTGCGGATTCGGACTTGCGCGAAGCGGATGGACGCTGCGGTGCGTTCACCTCAGGCTGACGCGACAGGCGGTATTATTGGCCAGGGCCTGGGAACCTGGCTTTTTATCTTCCCGTACCCCCCAGTTTGGCCTTGAGATACTTAACATTGTTGTCTTGTCCCCTGTGAACGAACACAAGGAGGATGATCTGGCAGGGGAAGAACTTCGAAAGAGGGCAGAGTGAAAGACGCGGGATGCAGAGCCAGCGATGGCTCACACACGGCTGAACACAGGAGTCGTGAAGTTATTCCAGAAATTTGCCCGCGACGCAAATTTCCGTCGGGCATCACTGATGGGCAAAAGCCTCCCATGTCTCCCAGTGTGCTCACCGCCTGACACAAACTTTCATTTTGTGGCTGGTTAAAAACAACACTGCCAGTTCGTAGTCCAGTTAAACCGTGTGCTTGCACTACTGAACTGACGGAAATCAGCCCTCTATGACGTCACAAAGGGCCCTGGTAGTCCAGTCACTCTAATGTCAGTCATTTTTCTGTCAGGGCTCATTAATTATATACTTGTCTTGCTTTTGGAAATATTGGATTGTATTATATAACTGTCCCATTTCACATCTTGCTCGTCCCTTTGTAAAACAAAAAATGTGGATGACTAAATCGATGACAGAGGTGTTGGTTTCCCAAAGGACGGAATGTGCTGGAGCTTTTTTTTTTTTGTTGTTAAATCAAACTTTGCCTCTCTTCCCCCCATTAATGGCCAGACTCAGTCACCTCGGTTTTATGAAAGAGCCTTAAGCTTTGCTCCACCTGTGTTCAGTTACAAAGCGTGAAGTGTTCGCAAATCCCCGTCTGTCACAGCCTGTTACATCTTTCGCCAAAGTTCGCTCTGACTTTGTTGGTATTTTGGATTCTTTCAGTGAAAAATATTTGGCTGCGCTGCATATGTTTCATTGGCGGGACCCTCGTCTTCCACTTACTCTTGCAGAGGAATATATAAATAATCTAGTATTATGACAAGCAGATTATTGCTCATACAAAAAGCTGAAATCAAGGGTGAGACCAAAAAAAGCAAAAAGCTCGACAGAAATTTTAATGTGCATCTATTTCTACAGCTGCTATTCATCTATTTGTTCAGGAGTCATATTTATGAGGTATTTAAGAATCTTTATTGCTGTGATTTGTCAAATAAATTTGCAGCAAAAGGTTTTTGGTTTGGATCCACAATATTATTTGTGCAAAGAATTTCATGTTTCAGCTTTCGTGTTTAGACTGCTCAGCATTGGAAATGCAAACAGCTCAGTCATTTGTTCTCCTGCTAACAGCATCAGGTGACACTATCAGTTTTTCTTTTTTTTTGTAACCGCGACTCCCAGTTCTTGCGTCCAGATGAAAAACAGCGACGGGTGGATGCGGAGGACGCAGAGGAAAGACAAGGAGCTGATTGGTCCTGCAGGTGGAACGTCCGAGGAATGGAAACTGCTTGTCCTCGGATGCCTCCAGATCATCTCCGGTTCGTCCAGGGTCAGAGCCAAACTTTATCGGAACAAAAAACGACAGTGTGTAAACTTAATCTGAAACAGCTACAAGCGCCGGAAAAGAAGTGTGAATACAACTAAAGTCTGCACGCACGTTGGCCCCATTTGTCATAACCAAACTTCCCCGTGTTGACTTAAATGCTCGGAGAACAGCAAACAATAATTGACTGCTTGAGGCCACAAGGGCTGCAGGCTGCAACAAGACGCAGGAGGCAAACTTTTGCACCAGGAACGTGACGTGATGAAAACCTTGTCCTTCCAAAGTGCGTGCTCAAGTCCCGACTTTCATTTAAAAAAAACAAAAACAAAAACAACAACTGTTGGCAGCACATGATTGGCTTACAACCACATATCCAATTCAGGCAAGCTCTGCATTACACTCTTGTGTCAACAGGCATTTGAACTCCTAACCCACAACACACCAAACACGCCTTCCGCCCTCATAACAGGAACTTACTTATCGTTAGCCGTTAGCCTAATAGCATAGTTGCCTAAGTCACATTTGAACGTTTCCACAAAACAAGAAAAAACACATTTTTTTTTAGCAAGCACATTGGTAAAGTTAGGCAAATATCACAATTTCGCCAAAAAAAAAAAAATGACTTAGGTAATTATGCTATTAGGCTAACATTATGTTTGTCTAAAAAACAAAAGAAATGTATCAAATTTCCATTTTTTTCAGATGGCACAACAGAAAATCATATAAAACTTTCGGCTCTGTCTGAGGCATGTGCAATGCGCACAGACACTCACACCCACACACACACACACGCTTACTTTCTCTCTCGCTCTCTCTCTCTCACTCACTCAAGAGAGGTCGATTTGGTTCACAAAGAGCCTTAATGCAGAGATGAATGAATCTGGAGGACAGACGACTTTTTCCCCACTTTTCAACACAACTTAATCTAACACCGATTTATCTAAAATGTAGCTAAAGAAAACTCCCTGGAAATCACTCTAGAATCTCTCAATAAGTTGTTCAGCTTGTCTGCCAAGGACAAAAAAAGAGAAAAGAAAACTGCTGTAATGTGCTGCAAGACAGTCACGAGATGCGTGTTTCAAAGCATACGGCTGCAAATTACTTGTGCGCACACAGACTGCTTCTGTGTCTACAGGCTCGTTACTAATCCTACACTGAGGTAATATTGCGGGGACGGACAAACGTCTCGCGGACCTCGTTTCAAAAGATGCGGCGCTGCCCTTTAGTGAGAGCACTCATCCGTTTATTGAGTGTGGATGGCAGCCGCGAGTGCGGTTTAATCCCATAATCCACTCTCATCTTGTTTTGTTTTGGTGATCAGAGACACCCGGAGCTGCAACTGCAACCAGCCACAGTGTGTATGTGCAGAAGGGACGCCTCATCATCACGTTACATCGACGGCCGCCACAGAAAACAAAAAAGATAAGAAAAGATAAAGAGGCGTTTTGTGATGAGCGACTGGTGAGGTTGGCCGGTAAGTTGGTTTTTCTTTGTGTGAAGGTATGAATGTTATTCATTATTGTTTGCAAGGATCATACAACTGGAACCCAAAAGAAACTAAAAAGCACCCCACCCCCCCACTCCCAGGATTTATGTTTATGTTTCATTTCCACATTCTGTTCAATTCTATGTGGAATCGCCGGACCAACTTTTCTTTTCTTTTTTTCTTTTTTTAAAGAAAAAAAGTTTGAACCGCTGTATTATTGGCAGGTGGCAATACAAGGTCAGATATGCCAGATTCTTACATGAAAGCATCTTTGTCTTTTGCCAGTGAGAAGAGCAAAGGGTCATGGGATGCGGCCTGGGAAAATCCAAACTGCAGCTGAGCAAACGTGACAAAGGTGTGGGAATGACAGGGAAAAGTCAAATGATGTTGCCTGAAAATTCCTCTTCATCCTAAAAGCGCCCTCTTATTTCCTTTATGATTTCTCATTTGCAGTGAGCATCTCGGTCCCAGGTAAACACCATTTCCTAACCTCGCTGACTTGCGTTGAAAAGTTTTAGTGAGGAATTGTTTTCATCGTTTTAACCTTTGCCACCCTGCCTTTGAATGCATCGTGTGAAGCTGCCACTGGTGAGTTCTATGACTAACTAAACATAGCATGACACCCTGAATGAATAAAGTTATTGCTGTGGTGTATAATAACTGTTGCCACATGCTTTTCTTACCAGCCATCAGAGCAGCTCTGCTGATCCAGCGCTGGTACCGTCAGTACGTGGCTCGGCTGGAGATGAGACGCAGGTGCACGTGGAACATTTTCCAGTCTATTGAATACGCAGGAGAGCAGGACCAGATCAAGGTGAGGCCACGCTCCTGTGGAATCTGTGAGGAGAGCTTTTGCGCCACATTGTTCAGTTTTCTTCCTGACCCTTAAAAAAAAATAAATAAATAAATCCCCGATAGATTTAGTTAGCCCTCTGTTTACAGCCAATAACTGTCTTAACTCGCTGTTAAAGCTTTGTTGTCCCTTCCAAATGTTTGAAAGGGGACAAAACAAGCTGGGAGAGGTATCAGTCAGTGTCCTTTGCAACATCACATGGGGTTGCATTCTCAAAATGGGTGTTTTTAAGCACACACTCCATCATTTGCACTCTCTGTTTAGTGTTGTGAGTTCATCCACATCATCAAACACAGAATCAATATTTTTTTTGTTGAGAAAAAAAGGGCAAAATACGTTTTTTTCTTTTAAAATAATTGTTTTTTCTCTTTTTTTCTGCAGCTCTACAACTTCTTTGGCTTCTTGATGGACCACTTCACTCCAGCCAGCAGTGAAAGTAAGATGACTCCTCTGTGACCCTCTGCTTAAATCCCAGTTTTGCCTTAAAGAAAAGAAAAAAAAAAGTGAACAAGGAAAATTTATTTCCCAATTTTTCAACGTAGGGAACCTCATCTCTCACATCTTCCGCAAGAACGAAATATGTGGCGATGCAGACTGGGAGAGGTACTTCTGCTACGAGAGCGTGGAGGCGCCGGCCAGTTACGCCGGCCCCCGTCTGACCTTCCCCATGACTTTCTGCGGCGTGTCCAAGCTGGTGGAGGCCTTCAAGCACAAACAAGTGAGCGCACACACACGCGATGCCAGAGCAGGACAGCAAAAAGTGTTTCCTTTTTTTTTTTTTTTTTGCTTGCCTTCCGCTTCGCTCAGACGTGCGCCACTGTTTTTTTTGGTTTTTTTTGTTCCTCCCCAGTAGCAGCTCCACGCTCGGTACGTTCTGCAGCTCCTCGGAGAAACCTGGAGACTTCTGAGAACCCTGCCCAACATCAATCAGGTCTCAGTCTGCCACACCAAGGAGATTACCATATGTGGTACGAGTTCAAGTATCTCGGGGTCTTTGGAACACCTTGGGGTCCCGCCAGATTAGCTGGAGGCGGTGACTGGCCCAGGGAAGTCTGGGTGTCTCTGCTGAGACTGTTGCCCCCCGGCAGAAGATGGATGGTTGGATGGATATAGATTTTTCTAATCCTATATTTTTGTGTGAATGGAGAGGTTTTCTGTCCCTTTAGAAAAAACAGCAAATATAGAAAAATGCCAATATCTCATTAATACAGTACCACGGCCTAAAGACCATCATAATATCCTATCTGTGATACCATCAGAGAGAAATGACATCGTTATGGTTCAAATCTTATCTTCCTCAAACACTGCCACAACCACCAAGTGCTTGTTTTTTACCCTCCACAGGAGATTTACACGGACACCTTGAGGACCTGCTACTTATATTCTACAAGGTATTAGGGACGTAATCCGTCTGCGTATCGTAAATTGCTGAAGTTCAACTATTAATCGGCCAACCCAACCCAAACCCCAGAACGGCTTTCCATCCTCTGAGAAGCCGTATGTCTTCAACGGAGACTTTGTGGACCGGGGCAGGAACTCCTTGGAGATTCTGCTCATCCTGTTTGGCTTCCTGCTGGTGTATCCCAACCACGTCCACCTAAATAGGGGGAACCACGAGGACCACATCGTCAACCTGAGGTATGACCGATCGATGAGGCCCAGGATCACGCGTTGTTTTGTGTGGGTTAAAAATAAAGTGTTGTCTATACTAATCGAATTGCTAATGATGCTGTTCCTCCAGATATGGTTTCACCAAAGAAGTTCTGGCAAAATACAGGGTGGGTGTGTCACTGAAACTCACCATTGCGCCATTGTGTGACATACTTGTGTTTGTGTGCCACCTCGTGTGAGTCACTGTGAGCTTTTTCCGCGGTGTGCAGGTGCATGGCAAAAAGATTCTGAAGCTTCTGCAGAAGATATTCAGCTGGTTGCCCCTGGCGACAGTCATCGACCACAAGGTGCTAATCGTGCACGGAGGGATCTCCGACACGACGGACCTCTGCGCCATAGCCAGAGTGGACAGACACAAAGTAAGGCGGCCTGTTAGTGTTGGCTCTTCTCGCCGTCTTCGATCACTCCTTTAATCATCTCCTTTGGATACATGCAGTATGTGTCAACGCTGAGGCCGCACCATACAACCAGCGGGGGAGAAAATCAGGCCCCGCCCGACGCGGCGGAGGCCTCCGGACCAGGCCAAGGCCGGCGCCGGGTGCGTTCTCTGACCCACAAAAGCTCCGCCTTGGCTTTCAAGCACCACTTCCCGCGCCGCTCACTCCACAGCCAGCAGCCCAACTGGTCTGTGGAGGAGGAGCTGAAGAGGAGGCGGAGACTGGCTGGATTTGACCAATCCTATAGAGAGCTGGCCAAGTCCGACTCCGACTCTGAGCCAGAGTCGGGGGAAACCGCCAAGACGGACGACCAAGAGTGGAAACAAGTACGCCAGACAGTCGAGTGTGACTGAAAATATTTCTTTGGATATCTTTTTCAAAAGTCCCTCTACCAATGTCTACAATATTTCTTTCCCGTTTATACCTTTCTAAGCATGTGCCAAAGTTGAAGTGATGCTTATCAGCTATAATAGAGAGCGCGCTCGGTGATTTAGCAGGAGGCTGCAAACAGAGTGTTAAATATACATTCCGTAGATTTTTTTTTTTCTGGATAAATGAATCAAACAAGGGTACTTTAAAAGGTTTTGCAGTGTCGACGTGTAACTTCGTGTGCCACCCAGATCGTGGACGTACTGTGGAGCGACCCCATGCCCCAGAACGGCTGCGTCCCCAACGAGGTGCGAGGCGGCGGCTGCTACTGGGGCCCGGACGTCACGGAGGAGGTGCTGGCCAGACACGGCCTGCAGCTCCTCATTCGCTCGCACGAGTGCAAACAGGAGGGCTACGAGTTTTGCCACAACCGCATGGTAAGCCTGGCGAGGGCCGTGTGGCTGAGAGCGCCACGCGTTGCATCATGGGAGAATACAGGGAAGATGCCGAGCCGTGGGCGATGATGTATTTTTGTTTGTGTTTTGTGATGTTTTCAGGTGCTGACCATATTTTCAGCCTCCAACTACTACGAGGTTGGCAGCAACAGGGGCGCCTACATCAGGATGGGCCACGACCTGCTGCCGCACTTTGTTCAGTATCGAGCCAGCAAGACGAGCCGAGAGCTCACGCTGAGGCAAAGGTACGCAAGGGGCCCCGAGGCGAGGCCCGAAGGAACCAGCCGTGCACGCCGCGAGCCGCAGCCACGTTTTCTCACCAAAACTTTCCCCGTCATCAGCATCGGCTGGACAGAGAGATCCGCTCTGCGGGCTCTGAGGGAGCAGATGTTCGTGCACCGGTCCGACCTCATCGCCGCCTTCCGGGAGTTTGACTTCAACGCCACAGGTATAACCAGTGTTGGCGAGTAATCTATTACTAAGTAATCCACTTCTGTAATTAAACTACTTTTTGAGCAACAGTAACGTAATGGGATTAATTCATATTAAGAGGACACAGGCAATATTTGGAATTTGCACTTTGAAAAAGGTCATTCCAAAGCACTGTAGCACTGTAACTTTATCTTTTCTTTTTTAACTAATTAGTAATTGATTACTTATGAAACAAAGTAATTAAAGAAGTAATTAGATTACTCTTTTGAGGAGTAATCGGTAGTTGGATTACTTTTATGGAGTAATCCCAACAACTATGGGTATAAAACACACACACACACACACACACACACACACACACACACACACACACCGCTAGATCTCACTGTGTGGTAGCGTGCTGACTTGACTGATTCCTACACCGCAGGTATGATCTCGCTGAAGGACTGGGCCAGTGCCACCGAGAGAGCACTGCAACTGGGGCTGCCGTGGATGGTGCTGCGCCCCCAGCTGGTGGGCGACACCCAGCAGGGCATGGTGGACTACAAGAAGTGGATGAGGGAGTTCTCCATCAGCGAGGCCAGACCAGAGGTCAGGCGCCGTGAGTCTTTTTTCCACAACGGTGGCGAGACCCCAAATGTCAGCGTGTCCCTTTTTTTCCCCACCAGCAGGGGTCAGACGACAGCATCCTGGAGACCATGTACAGGAACCACTCCAACCTGGAGACCATCTTCCGAATCATCGATACGGACCACTCTGGTGAGTGAGCGGGCCTGCCAGGTCGGGAATGTGTTCTGACCACAGGTCACAACCACCTCATGAGAGCGTTAAAAAGCGTTTAGTGATATTTGAGAGGTTTTCGGAGTTTAGGGGTTTCCATGACCAGTTTTTTATTGCTGTAGTTATGGGTTATTGCAAACGCATCTTATGTCACAATACAGTCAGAGGATCAGTATTTACCTGCCTTCCTCCATCAAGGGTCGATCTCCTACGAGGAGTTTCGTCAGACCTGGAAGCTCCTCAGCTCCCACCTCAAGATGGACATCAGCGACAAGGCCATAGCAGACCTGGCGTCCAGCATCGACTTCAACAAGGACGGCAGCATCGACATCAACGAGTTCATGGAGGCTTTCCGGCTGGCCGACCTCTCGGCCCGCGGCTGAGTGGAACCAAGATTTTTTATTTTCCTCCTCAACCTGTCAATGTGTCAATTCAATTTTCAACCAGTTTATTTCGCTAATTTCCAACAAGTTATTTTAAGATGTTTTCATTTAAAGCGTTCCTCAAAAAAAAATCTGTTCTTGTGTGTATAAAATCTTGAAAGTCGGATAATGTTTCACTTGCCTTTCATTTAAGTGTAGAGTTTACATTTTGGGTAAAGCGGTTACATTTACAATTACGAGTAAACAAAGTCAATAACTAACACAGCAGAAACTCTATGACGCGCCTCAAGATGCCTTGTGGGAAATGTAGTTACTATCTGAAATGCAATGTTGATTAAACCTTGTAAAAGCCCATTTTGGTGATTAAGCAGCCTGATTGGGTTAGACTGAAGGGTCCTCGGTTCGTCTGCCTTTCAAAGGGACACTGCGCCGTTACTCTGCCTCCCACCTGTGCAATGGAACAAAAGGACCTATTGAGAGATTTGCAGGCTGTGCGAGAGGGGGGACGTAATCTGCAACAGCCGCTTAATCAGTTCAACTGCCAGTCAGTCTTTCGCCCCGGCGGGAATGAGAATCCAGGACATGAATCCTATCAACTCAAGCCCTACTTTGATGAGAGATGGAAAAGGGCTTTTACTAGTGTAAACACAAGAGACTGGCTAATGCCACGTGAGTCACGGACGACGACGACGACGACGATTCACCTGTAACCTCCAACAGGGTGGATGTCAAGTCTGTTGACAATTTAAATGAAATTTATTTCATATTGTTTCAAGGCCAGCATAAAAAAAAAAAAAAAGAAATACAAAGGTGTATGTACAATGTTCATGATCACAACAAAAACACTCTCAAAGCCATGTGTTGTAGGCACAGTCTTGCATTTGTCACCTGATCTGACACACAGGAAGCCAGCTTATCATCACAAAGTCTCTCTGTCGATATTCATCAGTCCGGACAGTGCGGCTGACTCAGCCATCGTTTGATTGGTTTAGACGGAGCCGCAACTAAACCCGTCGACGTGCGAACAGAGGAAGTGAGAAGTCTAAAGTTGATGTATTGACCTGCCTCGGACTGGGGGGTGGGGGGGGGGGGTGGGGGTGGGGGTTGTTCAAACACCAAGACAAACGTTATCTTTCCGGGATGAACTCAGCTCAGGATGCCTCCTCGCAGGTGCCCGCTGTCGCCGAGGCCGTGCTCGATGAGCTTGATGTCTTCCAGGTCATCTTTGATGACGCTGATGAGGTGACTTAAACCCTCCTGCTGCTGCTTCAAGTGCTGAAAGCAAAGATGTGCAGAACAGGGCAGCTCTCCGGTCAGTTCGGCAGATCATCGTCATGCAATCGTACAATCCAAAGATGCCTTACTTGTTTGATTTCTCGGAGCAGGTCTGCATCCACGCTGTAGCGCTCCTCTGATCTCACGGCGCCAAAATGATTCTGCATCCGAATCTGAGACATCAGTTCGTTCAAGCGACCCTGGAGAGACAGACGACATACATTTTGGAACCATATGTCGATGCCCACTGATGAATCTCCACACTGACTGTTATTATTTGAAGCCATTAGCTGGGTTTTATCAAATAAAAAACAACCACACACTATGTCTGACTTTGAAGCCATAAATTTAAAAAAAGAAATGAATGTGCCAAAGCCCATTAGATCCTCATTTGAAAATGTGTTTGCTCTCAGCCAGCAAGGGAAATGAAGGCAGAATTCATACTGCAGCAGTCAGACGAACTTCACCTTGAACTGGGTGGGTGCATTGAGTTCAGACTGAATGGTGTCCAGCTGCACACGGAGATGTTCCTCATCCACTTGGATAGCGTAGCCACTTTTCCTGTGAATCTCCTGTTTGATCAGCACCTGGTGGTGGCAAAAGAATGAGGAGTGAAAATAGAAAGCGTGGACGTGCAGGAGAGCGTCTACATCAGAGGCTCCGCTGTTCACTTTGATACAAGAGAGGGAAAAAACACAAAACATTGAAGGCCAAGATTATAGAAAAAAAAATAAAAAAATAAAAAAATAAATCAAATACCTGCAGCACCCTGTGAGAAAGATCCATCAGCTTCCTCTTGTACTGGGCAATCTTTGCTACAGTGGTCGCCTGGTTTTTCTGGAGCTCACTGATGTCACTGGAGATGATCTAAAGTTGAGGAGCACAGTAGAGAAAAGCAAAACTGTCAACATGAGACATTTCCAGACATCTGTTTTTCTAAATTTGTTGCATCCATTTCTCAACGAGCCAAGACTTGACATGTTGCATCACATGTTAATTTTAAGTGTCTTGAAAATGCAACATCAACAAGGCAGATGGGATTTTGTCCAATTGTAGTTCCTTCAAGTGTACATCCTGACTTCAACCTCGCAAAATCGGCCAATAAACAGCTAATGATAATGTTAGGCAAAGCAAAGGGATCTTTCCCTCTCTTCAATAATTTAACATGAGATATGAACTCAATAATGTAAACTAAGATATTGACCGTGCACTTGTGGCCATATCTGGAACAATAATAATAAAATAAATAATAATAATAATATAAACTGTAAATTTTCAGCTGCTGGTAGCAGGTGTGAGTCGGACACCTGCACACTCCGTCCTTGACACTGCACAATCCCTTTGGTGCTAATCAGGAGTCACGATGCTCGGGTCCACTTCAACACACTCCCCTGCTCCATTTACAGAACGGCAAACACACTCACATCCACTCTTGTCTGGTGCTGTTTGGTCATCTGCTCCTGGATTTGGAGCCTGCAGAGGAGCTCTTTGAAACCCACCATGGGCACTGGGATTAATCTGGAGGAGAAGCAGGTTTTATGTCATTTTAATGATCAAACTTTGGAATGACAACCGCACCAAAACACAGGACATTGGAGACAGAGTTGGGAAAACAACAATGCCACTATCAGTGGCCTTCTATTATTTCCGAGTGTTGGACATTTGGAATTGTGTTTTATTATAACTGCTCTTGCATATACAACATTGTTCATCAGCGCAAAGCATCTCACCTTTCTGGCTCAGGGTTGTCCACCTTGGCCTGCTCCCAAATGATCGGGTCCACCCCTGTGGACACATCGACCTTAGCTGCCATTTCCACCTATGCAACTGTGAAATTTTAACGTGCACGTAAAGTCGCTCACCCGCAGGCGCGTTCTGCAGCAGCTGCTTGAGTTGCGCCGGCGACAGCTCTGTGCGAGTGACGGACATGAGCACGCCGAGCTGTGCGAGCTGCGTCTTGACGTTGTTCTGCTCCAGAAAAGAGGAGAGCGTGGTGGCAGGGATGCGCTTGGAGGTGCCGTTAAGGGAGCGCTCCACCAAGTAAATGATGACCTCCGTCCTAGAGAGAGACAGCGACACGTGGCTGTGACAGAGGCCAGAGCTGAAACATTCTATGTGCATGTCAAAGAGCCTCACTGGTCGTTGGGCAGGGCTTTAACGCCGTCGACGTTGACAGTGAGGGTCTGGTTGCTCCCGAGGATCTTGTGGAGTGACTCCACCAGCTGCTGCTGCTGCGCTCGCACGTCAGCTTCCTTTTTGTTGATGACCAGGACCACCAAACCGTCTTCATCCTTGCTCACTGGAACGCAGCTGTAGCCCACCGCCTTGGACGGGGGAGGGCGAGGGGGAGGGGGAGGGCGAGGGGATTCTCATTTAGGGTCATATTGACAGTGAAACAAACCACAAGACGCCGACAGCTGTGTCGAGGCACCTGGTCTCACCTTGAACCTGCAGAACGGGTTCTCCTGAGTGAAGTCGACAGGCGGGTTGTTGTTAGCGAAGTAGCCCTTGCCGGTTCCCCAGTAGGCCTGCAGCTGGTTCCATTTGGCCAGGATGGAGTCGCGCTCATCTCCGAGTAAGGTGGGCGCTGACAGAGCGGTGACCTGCTGGTACAGCTGGGTGGGCTGAGGCTGACCCGGCTGCAGCGCCTGCTGGCCGAATAGACCCCCTGCGGAGGATGAGCAGATAAATAAGGTTAGACTGCATCTTGTTAAAAACACCTACATTTGTTGGCATCGTATGAATGGAATGAGAATTTGTGTGTGAGGGTGTGAACGAGAGGCTTTGCGCAGCTCTTTGGGGCTGAGTGAAGGTGCTCAAAAGTTCTACAGTCCATTTAGTCGCAAAAACCTCCCAAAATTAGGGGCTTGTGTGTGATTTCTGCATTGACTGCACATAGAAACGTGATTAACTGCTAGTTGTGACCATCAGTGATGAGAATGAATAAATGCTAAAATTTTAATTAATTGAAAAAAAAAAGACAAATGTGATGACTCATCTTTAGGTCACAAAATACATTTATGATTTTGTGGTGAATGACTGAAAATAAACTTAAAGCAACTTCTGTGTTTCATAAGTTTCTGTGCTCTCACCTTGTTGCTGCTGAGTTGGCTGGATATTAAAACCTCCAAACCCACTCAGGCCAGTTGTTCCTAATCCAGTTCCAAATCCTGTTGTCCCAGCGGTGGTCCCGGTGCCGAGTCCAGAGGAGAATCCAAAGCCTTTGTTCTGTGTGTTTCCAAACAGGCTCCCTTTAAAAAAAAAAAAAAAAAAAAAAAGAGCAACAAAAGAATGATAAATTAAATACTGGATTAATAAATGATGGCTATGTAGTTACACCTCAAAACCGGAGTTATGAAAAGGCCCTCTATGCATGCGCAGGTACAGAGGGGGAGCCACCTTGTGGCAACAGTACGCAACTGCAGAGCTTATTCTGTTCTTGAAATACTCGAACAAACAAACAGCATATTTCCTTCATTGTCTGCAAATGAGGCAACGGTCTATATTTAAGTTATGAAATTGGAGTAAGCCCTGATAGTCACCTGCGGTGTTGCTGGGAGTGGCAAAGCTGAAAGTAGATCCAGCTGCAGGAGCAGTTGTTGTCGTCGCTCCAAAGCCTCCAAATGAGCCTGTAAAAAAAATAAAATGAAATAAAAATTGATGAAAAAAAACAGATGTTAATTAGAGTGACAGAAAAGAATGTGATCAAGACAAATTAAAACATCTAATCATTATAATTTGGATGAGAAAAGAATCATAAGTCATGATTTTTAAAAGGAAGCTACAACATTTCCTCCCAGTGGTTGATGACTAGACATGGTGTGATTTCATCCATTCGTGCAAATGTAAACAGCATGATACAACATTTCTAGACAGAGGAACATGTGAGATGAAAAAATAAAATCAAAGCACCAAGCAGGCATGAAAATGGAGAAAGAAAATCTTTACGAGACGCAGACTGTACTGATTGATCAATCACAAGGGTCATCTACCTGTGCTAGCCAGGCTATTACCAAAATTGAAAACTGTGCCAGTGGTAGTTGCTGTACCAAAGCACCCCACATTAAAGCTGACTGCTGCTGGGTTGGCATTTAGACCAAACCCCCCAAAACTAAACCCACCAGCCGCGGCGTTTCCAGCTCCCAGCCCCCCAAATCCTGCATCCAGCGGAGGCAGGCGTGTGAAGGAAGAAACGACACGGATGGGTTAAACAGAGCCTCGCATGAACTTTAAGTTGCTAGAAAAACTTTGAACTTTGAAATACTTAATGTATTGTGAGAGAAGGCGAGCTGCACAATTTGTACAAGGCATCTTACCAGTATTGGTGGAGCCAAAACTAAATCCAGTGGCTGGTGCAGCTGCAGTGGTAGTGGCTGCCCCAAAAGCCGGGGCTGTGAGAGCTGCAGAGCAAAAATGCAGCTCATGTTAAAGACAAAAAGGGTTCTGCGCTTATTAGTATGGAGCAACTTTGTCAGACTGGATCCTCAACTCTTTGAAAAATCTGAATATAATTATATTGTCCTAAAAAAGGAAAGTAAAGGAAAGTAAAACAAATAATACCTATTACTACTGAGAACAGCACATAATAGCACTTTCTGTTTTCACTCACACCACCAACAGGGAAAAAAAAAAAAAAAAAAATCTACACAATTTGCAGGGGCCACATCAGATTCTTCGGATATTACAGTGGGTCGTGAGAGAAAGAAGTTGAGAAACAAACAAACAAAAATAATGGCATTCGAGACTTACTGCCGAATCCGGATGCCGCGGTCGTTGTTGTTGCTGCGGTGCCGAAGCCAAACCCGGTCTGTGCCGTGGTTTTGGCAGCAAATGAGCCGAATGAAAATGCGGGATTGGCTAGAAAATAATGGAAGAATAAGAATAAGTAAAAGCAGAAGAAGAGGAATACTTTCGCATACTTGTGTTTATCACGAGAGCCCATTAGCCGAAATAGCGTCACACCTGCAGATGGAAATCTTACAACATGCGTGACAACAGCTGGCGAAACTAATATTTTAAGATAGGTACATGTGAAATGCATACTATGGATTTAAAGCGTATAAAATTAGCTCCCAACGCACACCACCTTGTGAAGCGTTTAATTTAGCCGGTAGGTTGCTTCCACCATGACAGCTAGGTGAACATCACGGTATGTGCTATCGGTTTGACTTACGTGTGCTACTGCGAATGTACACGCATATATAGTTGTGACATTAATAGACATAATAATTTCTTAAATTTGTTCGAGTTAAGGTAAATTAAAATGTACTTACTTGCCGCTGTGTTGCTCGTGGCAGCGCCAAAACTGAACGCCATATTGACTATCACACACTTCTTCGGCTCCTTCTTCTTGAGGGGAAAAAAGTTGACGTGAAGCGAGACAGCACATTACCGCCACCTGGAGGCCGGGTTTGTGCAAGCGTGCACGGCCTCGTTCAGGCAGACTCTACTTGCTGTACAGCCTTTATCTTGTGATTTCCTAACCGGATTAAAGTGTTAAGAGTTGGGAAAATGCTAAATGTGTACGTTTAAAGTATGGTAACAATAAAATGTCGTTATCAGATTTCAATGTACGTCGTCAGCACGCGACGACAGTGACAACGCCAGAGTGTCCCCTTCTGTGTGAGAAGTTGCAGTAAGTACTTAGCAACTAATTCAAAGTAACTGTCAATTGTATTTGTGTTTTGACAAATAATGTTCTGACATGCAACAAGATAGTGTTTTTTGTTTTGTTTTGTTTTTTACAGTATGTTGACAGACATTTAAAAGGGACTTTATCTTGAAACTTGACCAAGCTGCTGCATTAAAAAGAGAAATCTCAATATTTGCAAATAATTAGCAAAAATAAATAAATAAATAGGACACGTTTACTGAAACTAATTTTATTGTGTGAACATGGTAATAAAGTATTAACAGTCAACATCTTTCAAAAACAATGACAATCAAAATATGCAGTTGTAGCTGTAAGGGTAACTCCAAGAAACACATCAGTAATTAAAACGTCATTTTATTCTCGGTTATCACACCAGAGCAGGGTGTTTTTGGTACAACAGAGTAAGGATGTTATGCCGAACTCTGCCTTGTAGAAAGATTTTGATAGCACTACATAGTACACTTTCACTAATTTCTCTAATCTTCATTTCATGGTCTTTCAGTCCTGTTTTATGTTTTTTCAATCACAGTGTACATCCAACACACATGCACAGAAACCCTAAATTGAAATTGTCTAAACGGGTTACAGCTCCTCCTACATTGTCTGATACTACCATTGTCACTGACAAGAGTTGTGCAACAACACGGTTGTATGAACTTAGTAACCCAATCATCCGTGAAATGTCAAGGTAAAGAACGAGAGTGATGTTAGCAGTAACAATCATCACAGTTAATTTAAAACAGTTCTGCAGCATTTTGACAAAACAACAACAACAACCAGAACTTGACCTGATCCAATATTTTTCAAAAGCAGCCCAGTACAACAATATATCAAACAACTTGCACTCAGTTTTGTTAGGTTTATGGAAGGAAACAACATGTGTTGATGGTCAGATTTTTTGATATCTTTTTTTCCATCAACATTTAAAAACTCCAAAAGGCAAAAACAACTCCAGTAACACTGATTATTTTCAAGGCACATCTGCAGAGTTCAAGATGCAAAGAGACTTGGACGCAACCAAATTCAGTCAAAAAAAAAAAAAAAAAAAAAGATTGAAAATTTTTCACAAATGTTGGGTTTCGTATTCAACACCAATAATGCAAAGGCTTTTTGAATGGATTACACGTTTACACAATCGTGTTAGTTTTTAGCAAATAAACTATATAATACTGTCAACACAAACTTTTTGTTGTTGCAATTTTACACACAAAAGGTGTGTGAATAATTCAGAAAGCTGATTAAACTGTGCTTGTTAAGGCACCAGAAGAGGTACACGATGGTCTAGTTTAAGATGCTTCATTTAAACGCGTCCACACACACACACACACACACACACACACACACACACACACACACACACACACACACACACACACACACACACACACACACACCTTATTTTACAAAAATGAATGTATTCAAAATATACAGCGCTTTGTCTGGTAATCATTCCCGTAGGACACTGACGGGAAGGTGAATGTAGGTCTATCACATTTCCCATTGTGTATATACAAAGGTAGTATCCCATAACTTGGATTGTTTAGGCACGGAGATAAAGGAGAAAAAAAAAAGATATTTATGCATTACGGAAGCTCCTTTACATTTTCAAAAATTACAAGGCAAATTGCCACCGGCAAAACTCAGCTGACTGAACCTTTAGAAATGATAGTCATACTAATGAAAATATTCAAAATCAGACAGGAAAAAAAACAAAAAAAAAAAACTCCTCACAGTTTATTGACTTAATTACTCAAGTCCCATCACTCTCGATGCCAAATTACACATTGCTTGCAAGGCCACAGCACTGAAAAGTCAGAATAATAACTGGGTAAGCTCTCTAAATATACTCATGAAAACCATGCAGCTTTCTTTGCAAAACTTGAAATTTTACACAAATGATCAGCAAATGTATCCCTTTACATTTATCTATATTTCAAATCGCCCCCCCCCCCCCTTTTTGAACACAGTGCTTGACTCAAGGTAGCTTGGTGTGATTTAAATCACAGAACATAATGTTTGGGACAAAGACAAAAACTTATATTCTCAGCTACACCCACCCTTCTCCTTTCCTCCCCTGAGACTTCAACTGATGTTGATTCTTTATCGTGTTGGAGTAATTTTTTTTTTTTTCTTCAGTTTTTCTTCCTTCCTCAAGCTTGTTGCTCAGATTTATCCACCAACCCAAGGTAGGTTCCATTCTGGGGATCTTCCTTTTCCTTCTCGTTGACTGGGGAGTAGGACGCATCCTCCTCACTTGACTTCTGTTTGGGAAGACGAGGGTGAAAAGAGCAGTTATAGAGTTGCACTTCTGCCCCTTAATTCATGTGTACTTCAAACAGCCCAGTCAGCAAAGCACGGCCTCGGGATTAATTAATGAAGAAGGGAACTTTAACTGCATATGAAATGATGCAAGAGAATAATTAAGTGGTTGAAATAGTTAGACAAAAAGGCTTAAACACACCAAACAAAACAAAAAAATCAAAGAGAGCAATTATGAAAACTTACAGCATAGACAGCCTTGGTAAACTCAATGCGGTTACCTTCATTCTGCACAAAGACATTCAATAGCAGACACATGCACAGCCCCTTTAGTGAAAGGTTAAACAACGGGATTAATTATGCCAAATGAAATTAAACAGAACGTCATGACACCACAGCATAAAGCAAGGAAACGGCAAGCTGTTAATCGGAAATGACATAAGGGTATAACACGCAGCGCAAAGCCTTGTGGTCACGTACCTTCTGTTTGCGGCTCCTGATCAAGAGGACGATGAAGATGGCGAGCAGGAGCGCCCCCAGCCCCACGATGAAGAGCGGAAAGTTGGGCACCAGGTTGGAGATGAGCAGCAGCTTCTGCACCCTTGCTGCAGATGCGTCGTCTATGGTTACGCTCTGTGGCGAGACGAAACAAGAGGCGGAAAATTAGGGAGACGCTTGTACAGCATTTGACTCTCATAGGAGACATCAGGACTTCTTATTTCATCTCATTTGACCATTTATGTTTGGATGCAGGCGTTCACAGCTTTCAAATGTACCTCACGGGTGTTTCTTACCTCGTTAATGAACATGACGGGAAAGACCGTCTGGTTCAGATAATTCGTGGACCTGTTATGGACACAACAGAAGTGCACTTTAAGTATAAACTCATCAGAGTGATGCAAAAAGTGAGTGCAGGCCAAGGTCGCACACGGGTACTTACGCGAACGCTAAGATTTTTTCGATCAGCAGGTTCACCTGGGCCCTCTTATTTGCACGCACAATAATTCCGGTGGTCTGCAAAGTGGTAAAAGTGATGCAGTGAAGTGAAAATGCGACGCACCGCCAGGACCAGGCGACAAAAATATTGGCACGGTTCGGTTTCACAGGTACGGAAGCGCATTGCTGGCACCCCAGAAAAAAACAGGTCTCAGTATCATGTTATATTTCGTGATTTGCGTGATAATTCTTACGTAAAAATGTGAAACTATCATGTTATTTTGTGATAATTTTCACGTTACAACGTGAAACTATCACGTTTTTACGTGATAAATTTTCATATAATTTTCACTGTAAACTTAGCTTAATGTACCCCCGTGTCAAATCTTTGTGGTAAGCATTCTTTCCTGCCGCTAGATGGTAGTGAAGGCTTACTTTTGTGATGGAGTGTCGTCCAACCGGGGAGAGACTGCAATTATTTCCAACCACTAGATGGCAGTGAAGGCTTGACTTTGAGAGGGATAGTCGCTTAACTGGGGCCAGTCCGCAAGCTCGAGTAACGACGCGCAATGTGCGTGTGAGTGTGGAGCGGCTGTTAAATGATTTGTGTGGGCAGTGTAAGTAGTTGGCAACTGGTCCAGGATGCGCCACGCCTTCACCCGAGACAACAGGCCTTGGCTCGAGCCCCGTAAAGGTCGTGAGGATAAGTGGGTTGAACATGGATGGATGGATGGATGGATGGGTGCACTCACTGCTGTGCCAAAACATGCATGAGCCTCTGACTGGTTGTACATCCATCCAAAAACACTCAGAGGACTGTGTTTGCTAGTAACACATGATATTCGTGAGATTTATCACACTTTTACCGCGCAAATCTCCCCGGTGTGGGTAAATTAACACTCAACTTTAAAAAAAAAAAAAAAATAAATCTTATTCAATATTGTTTTTCTGTCCGTAGTGTGCACATGGCCCCCATAGGGCTGAAGTAGCCAAAACGGGCTTTTTGGGTTTTAAGCAGGAGGTGTCAGAAAAGTTACCACAGGGATAACTGGCTTTTTGATCCTTTGACGTCGGCTCTTCCTATCATTGTGAAGCAGAATTCACCAAGCGTTGGATTGTTCACCCACTAATAGGGAACGTGAGCTGGGTTTAGACTGTCGTGAGACAGGTGAGTTTTACCCTACTGATGATGTGTTGTTGCAATAGTAATCCTGCTGCGTACGACACCCTGACCCAGAATCGGGTCGTCGTAAAGAAGGTGCCAACTTTTGTTTTGTTTTCATTTTCTCCAACGTAGCATATTGCTTTGTCGTACAGTTGTGTTTGTATGCTTACTATGGGCCCTGCGCTAATATATACAACAATTCTGCTTTCTTTTCTTCTTTTTTTTTGTTTTCACAACATCACACTCAAAACACTTTAAGGCCGTGTTGCTAAATGCATTTGCCAAAAGAAACAAGAAAACATGTTTCCGAGCTTGTGTTTGTTTACTTATTATTTAGCCTTTGCCAAGCCAAATAAAATCCAGCTGCCCCAAGCGTTTCATGTGACCAAAAAAGTCCAAGAATCAATGCTGCTAATTTAAACTCCAGGACGCCTCTCATGGCTGACGGAAGGCGGCCCGGTGGCCTACCGGGTTAAGGTCGAGGAACGTCTGGTGATGCTCCATCTGGGGGGACATTCCTCCGACGGCCTCCACATACTTGGGGTCCGCCAGGTGGAAGTGAGGGAAGGAGGCAACAACCGGTGCACCTGGTCGTAAGGAGAGATTGCGGTGAGAGGATTCAGAAGAGATCGGCCACATCATGTGGCGATTCATTGCTGGCTAATGCCGCTACATAAATGATTCTTTTAGTCATTAAATGTGCATTTGGTCTCACTTCCAAGAAAGCATAGCACAGAGAGGTGGAAACCTGGGCTGCCCTCTTGTCTGAGCACGCCCATCATTCTTTGCTTGATTTCACTTGCGTAGTCGGAGAGTTTTTGGAGGCAATTTTAGTTTTTCTGTGCGAGAAAGGAGCCCCGGTGTCGGACTACAATTTGTGTCACTTTTTGCACAGCATTGCAACACCCAAAGTTCAACTGTTACCAAAGGTCGACTGTGCTTGGTTTTCCAAGCTTTCATTTTTTTTTTCACATCACACTCTTGTTTACATGGAAACACGCGATACTGATTTTTTTTTTTTTTTTTACCTGCACGGAGAGTATACAATGTAGTAAGTGCATGGCTCACATGTCTGCACCAAAAAACATTCATTGCTGGTATAAATGAATAAAAACCAACTTGACGCGCCCAGGATGTAATGGGTCCTTAATTGAGCTCACTTCCCTCCAGCATGCGTTCAGGAAGATTTACTAAGTAGCTAACGTGCAGATCTGTTGACAAACATACTTCAACACACTTAAAAAAAAACAAAAAACGGACACGAGTGGGAACTTGGCCTTCTTGGCAAGGTAACAAAGTAAATAACGTTTTATCCCATAGCCGACATATCCTGCTTTTTGATGTGGAATCTCATACAGGATCTATTCAGGACGCGGCCAGAAACAAGAACATTTGGGAGGAAGGGTCCCCAGGAGACTGTGAGGGGAGCTTGCATGACCTCTGTTGCAGCACTCATGGAGGCATGTCGAAGAGGGTCGGTCTCCCAAAAGAAATAAACAATGGGTACAGAAATGGACAACAACCCTGCTGGTAAAACAAATTAGCGGCCGCATCTGACATCCGAATTAAGAAAAAAAAAAAGTTCCTTCCTCACATTATGAGCAGGGGAGATTAGATCTACGTGATAGATAGTGCCACTTAAGAAAAATGGAACACAGCAAGCGACCTGGTCAGGTTCCATTATTATTATTTTGTTGTTTTGTTTTTTTCTTTTACAAGGTCGCTACACTCACACACGGACACTCGCACGAAACACACGTAGTCTGTTTGCAGCACCTGTGTCACTGTGTCAGCAGCAGACAGACACGCGGTGACAAAGTGGGCCAAAGGGGAGCCTTTTCCTGATCCACTGTTTGGCAACAGACGCGGGATGAAAACACTGGACACCTCCCACATGGACTCGTCCTCCAGGCCACCGTATACACACAAACACGCTCGTGTCGGCGCTCTCGTGAGTGACAATAATTACCGTGTTCACTCCTTTAGGGCCTGACCCCGACTTCACCGTCTGCACGCTCTTTTAAAACCCTGCCGGTGTTACATGTCTGTTGCTGGCTGCACCAAATTGGTGCCGTGACCCCAAAGGCCGTATTTGCTTTAGACAAAATATTAACAGACAGGTTTTATTAACCGGCATTCCCGCATTGGCGTTTATTTAACGACTCAAATTCATTCAAAATGCCCCGCAGCGCGTTAAATCTTCGCCTACACTCAAAAAAGTAAGCAGAGCATTGGAAACATGCTGGCATTGTTCACCGGTGGTCATATTCAAGGGCCAGGAATCATGTGACAGGGCTTACGGGCAAAAACCGGGCCCCCACCTCCTCTCAACTACTGGGCCAGTCAAGGTCAGATGGCGCCGGAGGTGTGGAGAGGCTTCGAGAGCTGCGTCACATGGTTCATTTAGAGGGTATTAGGAGCGCTGATAGTGGGAAGGAAAGCAACTGATAACTTTGGGGGGGGGGGGTGTCAGCAAAGGGTCTGGAAAACATGAAGAGGGCTGGAAGGAGAGGAAAAGGAAGCTTATTTAGGATGGCTGTTCTAAATCAAAGTTAAATTGTTAAAAAAAAAATAAAAAAAAACATACGATTTCCCCCAAAAAAGTTACAAATTTTACCGATGGCTTACTGCCTCCACCTGAAATGCCAAATTTGAGCTTCCTGCAAAAACTCATGCTTTGTTAGACCTCCAACATGTTAGGAAGGGAATTAAGACATTCAATCATAGCAGGCTGAACAAACACCTTGCTGCGGGGCTGTTGTCATCAGCACCCTTTGTGACATCACAGAGGGCTTGTTTCACTTAACACATGACACAGGTACAAAGGTAAAAATATGGGTCCTCTTGAGGCTCCGTGTGTATGTTGCTCATTAAAGGGACCAATGAGGACCAAGTGAAATGCTGAGTGTTGTGGGTGCAGGACAGAGGGCAGCTGGAGAGAGAGACAGAAGCGCGGTTGAGGGAAACACGCCGGGGCCAGTCGATGGTTACCTTTGCGACAGGGGCTGACTTTCAGCAGCCCGGTTCCCAGGCACTCTTTGGGGCTGACGCAGAAACCTGCATTGTGCGGGTTCTCTTCCTTGCTGGCCAGGACAGAGCGCGGCGGCGTGAAGCGGTACGCCGGGATTCCTTTCACCTCCACCTCTTTCTGAAAATCCATGTAGATGGTCCTGGGGAAGGCAACCGGAACCAGTTGAATCAACACATTTTTAAATACCATTTAAATCTGCTTGTGTGGTGAGGCACCTGCTACTAAGTAGCAAACAAAACTGCGTGAGAAAGTCATATTTCCTGGCCCTTTTCGTACTATAAATTACAGCCGAGAGGAACCGTAATCATCCTGCATCGACTTTTACTTTGAAACTCCGCAGCTGAGGTGCAGCTGCAGTGGTTCGTTCTACATGCAAGTCTCCGACTTTGCTGCTGCAATGTCAGTTGTTTTATTTACGCCCCCAAGGAGAGCAACTTGCTGTTGAAGGTCATTACTTTTCCAGTGCATCTGCAGCTCGGCTCTCTTTAGTGAATCCCCACGATTCTCCTCAAGAACAAAGGACTCCACACAGTGTCTGCCAACTGGCTGGGAGCACACAGTTCGTCGCTGGCCCACCGATTGTGCAATAATACTGTACGGACCTTTCCCTTGACCTTCATGGGAAAAGCCAAGTAAAAAAGCAGTGTATATTTATTCACAGCCTCCATCCTACAACCGGTATTCGAACAGTCATAAGGGATAAATTCCTCTTTGGTTAAATAGCGAGGAGAAAGGTGTGGGAGAGGGACGCACACATCAAATTGTTGGCTCAGCATTTGACATCACCATTCTTTGAAAAATGAAAGGCGTCAAGTTTTTGGAGCTTCTCATGCTGGTAGGAAGTAGGAAAGCTAAGTGAAAGTTACATAAGTGTAGCATACAGCGTGCCCCGTTCTATTTTTCTTAATAATCTGTAAGAATAAAAAAAAAAAAATCCTTCTTAAAGAACATGCACGCTCCCGGTGCAAGGTCGATGCAGGAGGAAAGGTCGCAGCCTGGTATTTGAACTATGACATCTGTCTGCAGTTTGTCAAAATCCCAATCTTTAAGTGATTCAGCGGTCCATAAATGGACCAGAAGGTCACTGCCCTGTCAGGACCTTGGTGGGGAACATTTCTTTCTTTTTTTTTTTAAACTCAACCAACCCATCAAAGCCAGATGTCATTCAACTAGACACACGGGCTACTCTGGATTTTGGTTGAAAGTCTGGAGCGAGGCCATTGATGTGAAAGGTGAACATGTAGGCGTTAATGGAACATTTCCTCTTTTGAATTAAGGTCCAACCAAAAGAGAAGGGAAAAAAAAAAGGGGGGGAACCAAGGAGGCGGCCATAATGACGCCCCCCAGGCAATGAATAAGTAGGTGAAAGTGTAAACATTTGGAAGTCCAATCAGAGTCAAATGGTTCAGCCGTGTCACCGGGGCGGATTCTTTCCGCCCTCGACAAAAAAAAAAGAAGGAGGGTGGTGGTGGTGGGAGGAGGAGGCGGAGGTGGGGGCGGCGGCTGCGTCTCAAGCAGCCAGGGCTTTTTAAGGACAAGGTTATTATATAAAGCTGGACGTATCATTAAGGGAACGCACAGGGACAGTTGTGTCTCAAGAGTTCCCAAAAACAGATCCCGCGAGCGTTCAGGAGGGAATTCCTTCTCTTTTCAACATTCTTGGAACTTTGGAGTCGTCCTGAAGAGACCACAAAGCACTCGGAGCCATTAGCCCCAGACGGTATCTGCCAGGCATTTAGGAGAAAGAACGTAAGGAAAAAAAAAAAGAAAAATAGGGCCAGATGCAGCGGAGGGGTTTCACAGAAAGGCGTCCAAAAAGGCTCAACGAGCAAAAGCTGCTGGGAAAATGTTAAGTGAGTCCACGGCCGTGTTTTATGTTTCAGGGTGTGTGTTTTTTTTTTCTTTTTTATCTCTCATTCCCATGGTGGTCTCCCCTTCCTTTGCTGACCCACCTCTCATGTCCGCACATTCCACCTAAAGCAAAGCCCACCATAAACAGTTTCCTGGAAACCCGCGGCCCTGCGTGGTATAGGGCCGTAAAGCCTTGGCTAGGAAACAGACGTCACCTGCGGCGCTGTTTGTATGCGATCAGGATGTTATGATAGCGATCCATGGCCTGTGAACATATTTCCATCCCCAATATGAAAGCCCCTACCCCACTGTGCTGCTGGCAGGGTCCAACATTTTCAGGTCAAGGACCAGAAATAAACATGGGCTTCATTCGCTATCACCAGCCAAGACGCCATATTGTAAAATATCCTGTGCGGCCGCCGGGGATGGCTGAATGAGAACGTGGAATGTGAGCATGTGGTTGGCCGGCGCGGGCAGAAATGCAGGAAAAGCGTCGGTCCAGTGCGAGGCGAAGCGTCCGAATAAGCGCCGTCGGACTTTCACACGGCAGATTAGGATGGAACGGGCTCGGCGGCTGTCAGAACATCTTTATTCTCTCATCACAGCAAGACAGGGAGAGGGCGGGGGAGAGGGAGGAAGAGGGGGGGGGGGGGTCGATCTTTATCATGTCAAATATTCGGATTAACGCCACAAATCTCATGGAGATTCTCATTGGTTCCCCTTCCTCCTTCCAGGGTACAAGTTCTCTCTTCTCCCCTCCCCCTTCTGCCTCCTCCCTCATTGGCCAGCAGCGTCACATCATCATCACACTGAAAGAGTAACCGCAGGAGTTATTTCATAAATAACCAGCAGGCTGAAGTAAACCATAGAGTCCACGGTCTAGACTGGAGACTGAACGACTAGCTTGGGGGCGGAACGTTTTGGTGGCGTTTGCGAGACAATACTGGGGACCAAGGCTGGGAACAGTGGGTTCTATTGGTCTTTCGGTGCCATGCAAAGCTTCGCCTATGTACCTGCAGAGGTCTGGCGTGAAAATGTGGATGCGTTCATCTTTGGTCAGCAGAGGATGGAAAGCGCTTCCGTCCGATCCAGTGATCGTGTTGCTTTCTTCAGAGTTCCAGAATTTCAGCTTGCTGCAAAACCACATTTGATCCCATTAACATTTGTTTTTTTTAAGAAGTTACACCAAGACGTTGCGAAAAATACAACTTAAACCAAGTTAGTTAGTTAAATGTCTTTGATATATCTAAGCAAGTGTTAATAATGACAAATAAACAGCACTAAGGTTAAGTGGGAGAAAAATAGAGAAATCAGTATTTGGTTGGCTGGCCCGGTCTATAAAAAGCGTGCCCGCTTCAGTTAACAGCATCACTATCGTCTCCATCTTAACGCTCTAGAACTAAACCCAACATATATCCCATTGTATTCACTTCATATTGGCACGTGACCCAGGATTTTTGGGGAACGTTTCAAATCCCGATGGTTAGCCAACCACGTTACCTCACAGCGGCTTAAAAAAAGAGCGAACCTTTCTCCTTTCCAAGTCTGAATGCGGCCGTAATCCATGTAGTCCTCCACCCCGGTGTGGAAGACCATCTCTCCGTCGTTACTCCCGTTTTTCTGAACACACACGCACACACAGAGCCAGGTCAGGTCGAAACGTCCCCACAGTTGACTTTGGTTCACTTTTGTTTTGTTGGGTGTAAAAACTGACTTGCCTTGTACATGAGGCCAAAGACCTTGTCAACTGTAGCGTCTCTGGAGGCCGCAAAGGCGAGGAGGCTGTCTTCGTATCCCCACAGCAACTCGTCCACGGTGACCGTGGTGAACAGGGGGGTTTTCAATGTCTTCATCTTGGCGTTCACCCCAGCTGATCTGAAAAAGCTTGCTTTGACTTTGGTCATGACAGCCTGAGGACAGCCAGTAGAAATCAAGATAGGAGAGAAGGGGAAGAAAATATACATAGATACATAGAGTCAGGTATATGTCAGGAATATATACATACCTGACAGAAAATGAATAGGCTAAAATACCGGCTCTAGCTCTAAAACCTCGCTCATTCATCTTGCTTATCTGCTTTCAATCCATCTTACGACATCCCTGGCTTCCATTATCGCTTGAAAAGAAGCAGAGAGCGCAAGAGCGACGGTTCGAAAAAGCAGCTGCGAAAAAAACGCAAAGGCGGTAGCAGGTGGGGGGGGGGAGGGTTCGCTGCTGAAACAGCAGTTTATCCAGAATGTGGCCGAATTTTCACATAAAAAGAGCAAGAAAGAAAAATAACAGCATCAGAACCCCCCCCCCCGACTTGGTTGCCAACTTTCCTCACGCCGTCTGCGACCTTTAGCTCATGACTCACCCAGGCTGGAATGTTGACAGTGGTGATGGTATCCACAGCCGGGTCACCGACGGACTTCTCCCTCACGAACACAAAGCTTTTGGTGTTGTACGCAGACACCTTTGTGCCATTTTCCACCATGGTCACGTTGTCCTTGTACCTGTACTCCCTGCGGACATGACAGTGAGCGTTCGAGGATTAGCGGTCACAAGCCAAAAACGATGACGTTATTTGACATTTATTTGTCTATGTATTAAGCTAAGAGTGAGCAACAAGGCAGAGAAGGCGACATAACAGAGGCCGATGTCCTGCTCTGCAGTTTGCCGAGAAACGAAACAAATAAAACGGGGGATTTCAACAGCGCCGCGAGACGACGAACCTCTGAGAAAAAAAAACAAAAAAAAAAAACAACTCTTGCACAGCAAAGTGGGTTCCATAAATGTTCTGATACCCTGCTTAATCAATGAAAACTATGTTGTGGCAAGACGAGCCAACGAAGGGAAAACTTGTACACAGTTTATTCCGGTTTTATGAGACTGAGGTGAATCAGCAGTTATGCAATAAACCCAAATTTTTTCTACAAAAATAAAATCTCAAAAGAATCAACACAACCTCCAAATGAGTTGAGTGCATGAGAGTTACGTCATAACTGAAGTGTAGGAATAATCAACCTATTTGCAGAATGTGACAGTCATTTCTGGATAAGAAAATATGAGATTTTCTTTTGTTAATATCTAGCCACCCTACTCAACTCAGGACTGATGCATTTAACTTGAAAACTGTGGTAAAAAAAAAAAAAAAGAAAACCTTTCTGAGGTTAGGTTACCATAGTGCCACAGCGTCACTAAATGTCACACTTTGATCTAATTCTCTAAAGTTTGGCTCCTGCAGTTTGTGAAAACAGAGAGTCGTATGTTCAACTTGGGTTTTTCCCCTCGAGACCATTTTTTTTTTTTTTTTTTTCTTTCACAAAAAGAAAAAGCATTTCTACAAACCGACCTCAGGTCTAGTGCAGCACATCTTTCAGATCATGATAACAATAATAATGTAACAGAAGCTTCCTCACACACTTAATTAACATGACAGAATCCGATGCGTTGTGCTGACTAGTGCTGACTAGATCACCGTGACACATGACCGGCAGCCACAGTCGGTCATGTGTCAACTTTAGTCACATTCTAAGTGTTGTAACTGGCAGCGCTTCAGTGCGATGAACATCACAATGAAAATGGATGCGTGCCCTCATGCACCTCTCTCCTCTGCCGCATTCATGTTTATCGACATACTCCTGCCCCGTACCTGTATGTATACGGCCCGACCTGAGTGAGCGCCGGCTTGGTTCCCTTAAGGATCATGTCCGCGTTGGTCACGTTGAAAAAGAAGAACTCCATGTAGACGGGAGGGGGGGGATTTTTCCATGACTGGAACACACGGCTGCCTTCGACCAACACGATTTCCTGTCAAGACGTGATATACAGAACAAAAACGATCAGACACGAAAACATTTGATCGACAACATTTGGCAAATTTGATGACACAGCTCATGTTCAAAAAGCAAAATTTCCGTAATGATGAGAATTACCGGGTGCTCAGGTAAACTCCAGGTAAATGTGGGTTGCTCTTGAAGCCAAAATGAACTTAGCAAAGAGAAGAGTAAGCGCACAACGTACCGAGCCAAGGAATAATGTCCCGATCTTACATGCTAATGGGAAAAGTTACAAAGAGAGACTTTCTGGAGTTTTAAAATTGATGCTTTTGTGTGTCCCTGGTTAAAAGAAAAGATGTAGATTTTGGACCCTTTTCTTTAAAATAAATGAATAAATTAATTAATTAATTAAATTCACCTCTGACATACTGTAGATGATGTCATCTCTGACACATTGGTTCCCCTCTTTCCATTTCCAATTCCCCAATTGTGAAGAGGTCTACAAGTTCAGCGGTCAAATGATAGACTGGTAGGTTGTGGGTTCGATCCCTGGCCGGGTCATACCAAAGACTGTACATATGGTACCCACTGCCTCCCTGCTTGGCACTCGGAGTTGGAACTGGGGGGGTCAGGTCACCCAAAGGTTCCCGGGCGCGGCACTGCTGCTGCCCACCACTCCACTCATCAGGGATGATGGGTCAAATGCAGAGAACAAATTTCATGTCCTTTGGGATGTGACAATCACTGGGACTTTTAAAAACAAGACAAAACGGGGCTTTTGAAACAATTTGCTGAAAAGAATCTTCTCCTAAAAAGGTTCTAAAAATAGTTTGCTGGATTGAAGTTCTGCTCTCTTACAGGCGGCCTAGTGAACGATCACTGCGGTGTTGCTTTAGCACAACTGAATAAATAAACAGCAACACCAGTGAAAAAAAACAACACAGGCAAATTCATTGACAGGTGCCTAATTTGTTATTTTAAACACTGGTATCAGTGCATTGTCAAAAATTAGTTTCAGGAACCTTCAAACTTGTGCAGACATTTTTTTTTTTATTATGAACAACCCTCTCTCGATAAAAAGGTGTGCCTCCCTTTTCATGCTGAACTCGAAGCAAGGTTTTCCAAAGGCGAACATACGCGCTGGACTCCAACCTTCTACAACCTGCCGTTGCTCTTGGAGCAAAAACAAGCCAGAGAACAAAAACAACCCTGGGGGGTCGTGATGGGGAGCGGCGTGTCTGAGCGTCGGACAAGTGCATTGGCTGCACGCATGAATGGCATTAAGGGAGGGGGAGGGGGGGGGCCCTTCTACGGCTTCATTGTCCGCCGTTGCCGTTGGCGACGCGCACTTAGGGGGAGAGGGCGGCGGAACCGTCATGTGACCGGTGGAGGGGCTGGATGCCCGCTGGTTGCACAGGACGGCGACCTTAATGATGTGAGCCGCATTCCTCCGGGCCTGAGCCTCATAGGGGAACCGGGAGGTGCACAACCTGCGCTGCCCTGAACGCCGACCCAGCAGATTGCCGCAGCCTCCGTGACCGACCGGCGTGGCGGCGTGGCGTGATTCCCACCAGCTCTTTGAGAGGAAAAGTGACAGAAGGAGGACGAAGCAGCGGGATTAGCTGTTTTTTTTTTTTTTTTTTTTTTAATCGACACATCAAACAGAAAATCTCTCGCCGGCCTGATTGTGTCGGATTTGCGAGTGACTCGTTCAAAATAACGAGTCCCCGTTATTTCGGGGGGGGTGGCAGGAGGGGGGCGGGCCAAACCCAACCCTCACTGCCGCCCTCCCCCATAGAGGTGCCTCCACTTGTGCAGAGACAAAAAAAAGTTTCGCAGAGTAGCCAAGGACAATGCAACTGTCACCTTAGATTGAGGAAGGGAAAGAAAGCGTGCTCATTCTGCGTCGTCCTTTTGTGCCCCGGGAAAACAATCCGCAGTGCCCCCAGCGCACCACTTTGAAAAGAGCAGCGTGGCATAAACAGGAACGAGCCCTCTTATCTCAGCATAGGAGCAACCACCGCCCTCACACCGCTCCCTGCTTGAAAACACATGCAGCAGGTGAATACATAAATACACATGGCGGCTGACTCTTTGATGTGGGGGCGAGCCAACACCAGAGCGGAGTCGGCGAAGAGGGTGTTCATTAACACCACCCACTGGGCAGCGAGCTTGCATTCTCTTCGTGGGTTTGTCTCAGCAGCCAAAAAAAAAACAAAACAAAAAAAAAACGCCTCGGCCCATTTCAACTTACGTCTGGTCATGCCGCTGAACTGAACTGAAAATAGTTGACAGCCAAGGAGTGTAAACTACTGGATGCCTTCGACTTGAGATAATTGAACCGCTTTTTAATGCTGGTTGTATTTTTACCCGGTGAACAGGTGCACAAGTTTCAAATCCCGCATCCCCGTTTTGAAAAATAACCACAAATTAACGACAAGTCATTTTTAACCGTCACTTCGCTCGCAGGTCACTTCCAGCTGAAACCCTGCTGTCAGGGATGGCGGTGGTGGTGGTGGGTAGGGGACCGGTGGGTGCCAACCCAGCTGGTTTCCCCATAAACTTAGCAGTGTGAAGGCAGCTTAGTGCACAATGGGAGTCTACTGCTGGGAGGGTATCCATGGAATGAGATCCTTGACACCCGTGAATCCAGGGTTGAGCAGTAACTCAACACGGCCGTGGTAAGGCACAGCGAGAATCTCTGCGAGTCGCACCCACATCCCAGTGAACCGGTATTAAAGTTTAAAAGCCCCAACCATCGTCGAGTCACAATTTTTTTTTTGTCCCCCCCAAATTTAACAGAACATACGGCCCAGGGTTTACAGTTGAAATTTGCGAGCTCGCATTCTCCTTCGTGACTAAATCCTCCATGTTTGTGTGTTGAAACGCTGCATACATATCCAACCTTGCTGCCACCCGGCAGTTCAATGTGCATTTCCCGATAAGCCAGAGGAACAGCGAAAAATTATTGAGAAAAAAGAATATTGAACACGACGGTAAATATTGCGATAGTGTTGAATATCAGCCGAAGCCCAGTACACACCCCCAGTACAATATAATGCACCTGCAAACTTAGACGCCACATCTGCCGAACTTCCAAAACCTTCTTTGTTTACACAAGTCTAGTGTAAACAACCACACTAAATCGATTTTCCTCTTTTCCTCTTTTTAACATCGTCTTCACTAAAAAAACCAAAAAAAAACCCAAAACAGATTTCGATCTAAAATCGATTAATCGCTCAGCCCTAGTTTACACCCAGCGAGGCAACGGAGATGCTTTGAGAACGCAAAGTGACATTCCACACTTAAAAGACTCCTCTATTAGACTTGTATTCTTAGCTTCAACTAAGAAAGTACTTCCATGCTGACTGCATTATCCTGCTGAGCAGAACTGCCTCCAAGTAAAACTTTTTAAATCTAGCGAGGTGTGACCGACTGGCCGATTTGAAACTGAATCATTAGAAACTGATATTTCATTGATGCATACTAAACTCATGACTGGACTGAGAGACATTTGAACTTTTTTTTTTTTTTTTTTTTGCTCCATGTGAGTACTTGCTCCTTGCTCTAAACTGAGCAGTTTCCTTGTGATGTGTGATAAAAATAAAAATAAAAAACCAAACCAATGAAAAGAACAAGCAATGCTAATGGTTCTGAGACCTGGAATTAAAAGCCTTGGACACATATAGGGTTCCGTTGGATGGACCACCAGAGTCCCAGTGTGCATTCAATGCTAATGGGAGAATTCTGAGCAAAACAGGCTGGCAAAGCTCTGTCGGGCGCAAAGGGTCCTATTCAGCCCTGTCGGTCTCAAAGAGGGGTGGTGTTTCTGGCGACCCTGTGTTGGGGTTTTATTATATGTCCCAAAGCCATGCTACTGCCGATTGTGGTAGGCTATGCGTTTTACAATTTAATGTGAAAAATCCAAGCACAACTTTTCAAACATCTTAATTTGAAAACAATTGCTCTCAGACATTTTCCTTATTTAATCAGCTATCAATCATCCAACGAACTGAAAAACAAACAAACAGTTGCACTAATAATATCAAACATTGTTTTTTCATACACTTTCCCAAGAATCATGCTTTCTAGTATCAGAGGTGTGACCTATTGGTGTATTCTATTTGACAGAATGGCAAAGTAACGCAATCTAATCGCCCCATTTCCTCCTCATAGTCTGAGGCGGTCATTCCATTATTGCCTTCTCACTGAAACCACAACCACAGCACTCAAACTCAACGATAAGTAACACCACTAGCCTGCATCTCACGTCAGGGACAGGACTCCGAGGACACCAGACGGAGTGCCTTTCATCGATTTCCTCTAACGCAATCTTGCGGCGGCAGAAGGGGGAACAACGAGCTCGAGCGTTAAATGTCAGTCTAAAGTCAACGGAACTCCACGCTGGAGTTCTACAATCGCCACTCACAAAAAATAAAAAATAAATAAATAAATAAATAAAAGAGGAAACGAACAAGCATGCAGCATTTCTCCCCCAGACAGGAGATCGTCTGTGCGATAGTAACCCCCCCCTTCTAATGAATGAGCGCGGTCAAATTAGGTCAAAGAAAATTTGCGCCAGCACGCGGGTGCTGGAAGAAAGTTTGCAAGTTTGCTGTTGTCTTACCTTCTTGAGGCGGTTGTCCATCACCGTGCGGAAAGCTTGAGACACCATCAGGCCGATCCCGACGGCCAGCAGCAGGGCAGAGATGACCCCGACCGCGGGGATAAGGCACGATTTGCGGGTCATGTCGGCGACGCAAACCTCTCCGACTTCTTTCGAGGATGAATGGGACGAGTCGCTCCCAGGCGTGGGTGATGCTCGGAAAAGACAGTTGACGGGCCACGCAGCTCACACGTCTTCGTAGGCTGCTGAATGCAAGACTCGTGCAACGCGCAGCCCTTTTCTGCACGCTGCTGTGAAGCGGGCAGCTACCGGTGGGAGGGAGTTCAAACTTCCGAGCGGCTCAGTGACGAAACCGTGTCGTGAGTCCCGGGTCTCAACTGCGAGCGAGGGGCGGGGGGGCGGAGATCAAGGCAGCCAGCTGTCGCGCTCGTCTCTCTTTTTGTCAAATCAGCCCGTCTCCTAAAATCCAGATTGCGCGTGTTTTCTTAGAGTTACGTCAAGTTCCTCAGACCGCAAGGTCTGCCGCGCCTATTATTCACGGGTGTCACTACTTTGTATTTCACGTTAATGAAAAGAAAATGGAAATCATCACAATTCACGTCTGAAGAAGTTGTTGCTTCGTTATAAACGTATAGGAGTGAGTCGGTAAACTGAATTTTAAAAGTTGTCAAACTTAGTAAATAGAATCGTCTCACTTCCGTTGTGCGAGTAAACACTTGGATTACAGCAGACCGTTTTTAGAATACAACGATTTATGGACGGGATGATTCTGTTTAAAAAAAACAACAACAAAAAAAAACATTAAAGACACTCTTAGCCCAAATTAAATGGAGGAGGAATGAAAGATATTTTTGTTTCTTCCAACCACTCCTCAATGAAGTCGTCAGAAATGTTGCTGCTTTCAAGCTTCTGCGAGGCAGTTATGCACAGAAAGACATGTGGCGATGAATCGTCTACAATGAAAGACAACTCCAGACAGTCGGGAGTTTTTCGGTTTTGTTTAGTTTTGTTTTACCACAACGGCAGGAAGACCCTCGCACTCTTAACCCCTGGGGGGGGTCCGGCGCACCGCTCGCGTGATCCCGTCGTTTTCGGCGGAACCCCCAATGTTAAAATGTTGCTTGAAGTGGCCAGTTTGCTTCTCGGACCTTCTACAGGTGGAGTGGATGGTGACTTTACGACTTTTAAGTTTTGGACAAATCAACAGGCAAAGTACCGAAAAGTGCCACCACAAACTGTTGGTTTGCGGCATAGCGGTCCGTGAAGTCTCTCCCGCCCATCTCATCCGCCCAAGACGCTGATTGGTCCCCGTAGTATTTGCCCCCTCGGGTGATGGTTGTGACGCTGGGGATTTTTTTTTTTCTTTTCTTTTCCGTAATTAGCGCTTTCTGTTCATTACTGGAAGGCAGCTCAAACAAGTGGCTGGAGCCTAAGTGAAAGTTAATGAGGCGTTATTATGGTGCAATTATTTCGTTAAAGTTTAAAGCCCAGTTATTCATGTGACTGCAGTCACCCAGGCTGATGCACTATGCAACTGTTCAACGCTGTCTGAACCCCGTACTTGTTGGTTTCAAGGTCACAAATGTCTCATCTCGCGTCCCCTTGTATGGATAATCTGCATAAAAAGCTGATCAAGTAATTTATGGTGTAATGGATTACTCACACTTTAATCACAAAAGGAAACATGCAATTCTAGATCCTGGGGCGCGACTCACTTGCCATATCTTTATTACTACGTCCTGTTTGCTGTTGCCCCAGTGACACTGTTTTATGTTGTATGCCCTTACCCCTCGTGACAGGTATGTAGCTGTTTTGCCTGTAAACGGGAAACCCACTAATCTTCAACCATAAGCAACAAGCAAAAAAAAAAACCCCACCAGACTGCATTCTGGAATTTCAATGTGAATAAAAAGTTGCTAGAGAAAGTGCTTACTAAAGTAAACAGTGAATGAGATCACTTACACCTCCAAAAGTATGCTGTAAAAACAGGCAGTCCAGTTATACAGGTAAAAGGATTGTTGCGGTGAAATTGCAAAATGAAGTAAGCTGTCACTTAGAGAAAGCATGCAGCGCATAGGGAAATGAGATTTGTTAATGATAAACTGGTCTTGTTACCATATCTGTTGCTACTCATAGTGCCAATTCAGTTGGCTGTTTTATAGCAGCTTCAACTACATATTAACATTTTAACAGTAGGTTCATTGACAGCTGCTGTATGGCCTTAAATTTCTGTTATCAGGTCAGTGACTTGGTCCTGACCTGACACTGACTGCTACTAGCATAGATATTTCTTGTCAGTAGGGGTTAGCTAGAATAACCACAGGAATCTCGGGCGGACAACTTGAGAGAGAACAACGAAACGTTGATCAGTCATTTCCCCAACATGTTTGAATAGAAAAAAAAACTGCGTGTGTGTGTGAGTTTCAATAACTGACTCATACTCTCATTTTGAAAATGGATAGGATTTATCCATGTCACATGGAGCAAAACATGACAGGAACACGTTAAGAGTAAATGCTTTGCTTTAATTTGCTTTAAATAAGACCCAGAGAAGCTTCAAAGTGGCTGATATTATTGACTAGCTTATGGTTGTCTATCAAAAAGCTTACTCATTTGTCTTTTACAGCAGGGAAGGTCATACACAGATAATTGTTCAATTGCTTCCTGGTGTAAACCTGGGAGCAGTTTTGGTTTCTGAGCAGATATGAGGATGTATATAATGCAGCTGGGAGAGGGGCTGGGGGAGTGTGTGTGTGTGTGGGGGGGGGGGGGGGGGGGGATGCAAACACCATAGGTACCGTAGCCTTTGTTCCTCAAAGAAGATGCCTTTTTAAGAACAGAATCATCCAAACAATCAGTCTTTTTCATCTGCTGTCCTACCTTTTTATAAATAGGTTGTAGAAAATATATCTATTGTCAAGTCAAACATAACAGGAAAATACAATCAGTTGTGGACACACTTTCAATAGGATGTTGTGTCTTTGAGAGTGCTATTGTTCAATAACACCATGTGTCCGGCCATGTGTACGTATATACGTTCAGAGGTGTCTAGCATTTCAGATGTTGAGAGGGTTTTACAGATTGCTCATACAGGAAATAATCCTAAATCCAATTTCTTGACCCGCCTTTCAGCTCGGAGGTATCGGACAATTACTTTAAAAACAAGAACAGAGGCTGCACCACGTTTTACTGGTTTGCAAACAACGAGCACCCAGTTAACAATCGGTTTTTCCACACTTAGGCGGGGGTGCATCTGTCAGAGTCATTTTTTAAAAATTTGCATGCTGCTTTGTTTAGTGTCTCAATGTAAATGACTTTGCTTCTCTGTAATATGCAAGACAAGTCTTAGTTTTATGGGTGCTGACATGGCTTTTCCTCAACTCCTCTGCATCTGCTTTGGGTCCTGGAATTCTCATGTCCTCTGAGCGCATGGTTCGAATTGCTGCCCACGTTGCCTTCCCTTTTTCGGCTGTGGGGGTGTTGACCCCAGTGGTGTTTTTCACTCAGACTAAAAGCTTTTGATTCTCTGTGTTGTTATTGATAATGAAATTCAGGGTTGTTTTTGGCCCGGCGGTATGGGAAAAAGTCAGTTATAATTATTATTATTATGACGGAAACACAAAACTTCACCCAGGTTAGTCTCCACCTTTTCACCTTTTCAATACACTTAAATATAAATATAAATATAAACAAAAATAAGAATATAAATATAAATATAAATATAAATATAAATATAAATATAAAAAGAAAAAACCCTTCCAGACACTTGAAACTTGATTCTTTCGACAAAAAGCCATATAAATACGCCCAGAATTTTATGGTTGCTTTTACACAGACAAACCCAAAAAGACACATTTTAAAGGCCTCCCTGACTTGTTACTCAGGCTCTGTGGCAAGTGCTTAATTGCGTAAACACAGATATGTTGACACAGCTCCTGCAGAGGCGGAACCTGCTAAATTAATCCCATAGGACAGTTTGGCATCAGGAGACACCTCCAAGGTAACTTCAGTTCAGAAGTGGTGTGGAACGTTTCAGCTATTTGCGGCGCATTTGTGGCCACTTTGTTCCCACGACTGCTTCTTGACTTTGACCCACCGTTTTTTTTTTAAATTATTATTGTCAGTGTCAATAGACTGACTGTGTTTGCTTCATGTCAGCTCAAGTGATCATATTAATCTGAGGACTTTAAAAGCCTCAAAGTTTGGAAGAGTGTTTAATTCCAGCCGCACAGCTGTGTGCCTCTCTGGTAGTTCCCACTGCTTGTCCTCTCTTTTGACCCAGGCCTCTCTGAACTGTCAGCCCTCCTGGGACGTCTTCAGTGCCTCATTCAAGATGTTTTGCATCAGGAGCGGTCGTGTGTCCACTTGACTTTCCTGCTGTTTGTTCCTGATGCTGCCTTTGCCAGTTCTTTTTTGCTCTTCCTTATGTGAATATCGGCCTGGATAGTCGTACATATGTGTGGTCTGTCCCCATGCGAAGATCTCTGTCGTAGGAGATATAATTAGAAGAAGAAGCTGTTTGACAGTTGATGCAGGCGCTCTGCGTTCTCTCAGATATGCGCATTGCGTGAGACTATGTCAACTCGTTCTTTATTTTAATGGAAAAGATTTAAAGGTTATATCGATATACGGAGAAATAGTAACGATATCAGGGCAATATAAGCCTTTACTGTCTGACGTATTGTCTGGTACAATTCCGGAATTAATCAATTAACATTAGATCTGTTCAGCAACAGGTAAAAATAAAGTTGTATATGTGCATGCACACAAAAGATGGGTCAGACCAACTATAAACCGAAATTCAGTCCATAAAATCTCAGAATTTGAACGACAAAAAATTATATATATACTTATACTATACTATATACTATATATACTTTATTCTAGCCCTTTATAGCAAGCATAGAACAAACCTGTGCTGTACGGGTTTTTACTCAATAAAAAAGCAGAGTGTGAAAGTCAGATTTTCTTCTCAAGGTTGGAATTCATTGTGGAGACGAGGTGTTCCTCCGGTGTTAAGACTGTGGGAGAACATCTGCAATGCATCAGTCACAATACGGGTCTCATATCATGGGTTTATCAGTGCTGAATAGGGACTCTAGGGTCGTACTTGCGGGATATGAGGGTTGTGCCGACTGCTGTCTCCATCAGCCCACAACAAGAGAAGGAGGGGCCATTTCCCATGCAAGACATGAGATGCGCAGGGTTTATTTTTTTTCTACTGTGGTGGCAAAAATGAAGATCTGCAAGAGGAATCCAGGGTCTGCTGAGAGTTTTATTACGGAGCTCCGGACACGCACCCAAGGCAGGCTCGGTGTGTGTGTGTGGAGGAAAAGGGAATAGTCAGGTTTTGTGCAAGTTTGGTCAAAGGGGGAAGGGCAAGAGGAACAAAGGTGGTTTGATACAGGAAGGGCAACTGGTAAAACAAAAGGCTCGGAGTGGGACGGCAGTCATGCCACGGGAGACAGGCCAGTGCACAGCGGGGGAGCACTACTGGAAACTAGATGTGTGGAGGAAAGAGGTGCGATGTCCACGCAGAAAGGGCAATCAATTATTCGGTGCCTTAACAGTAAGGGCAATCAATTATTCGGTGCCTTAACAGTAAGGGCGCGGCCCCACAGCACCGCCTCGCCTCGCCTCGCCACGGTACGGTTGTAGAGCGGCCCCACTGGCCGCTACACGGTTGTAGGGGGCGCCATTTTGGTACCTCAAGCGCCCAGGGTCCAAGCGAGACGAGGCGAGTTGAGTGGTGACGTCGCGACGACCATTTTCCCTTTCGGAGCGGACACCGACGCCAACTCTTTCAACACGGAACTTCCGTGTTCGCGACTGTGTTCAACCATATTCGCGAAAACGACGAGCGGCAAACGACGAAGCGCTCGGAACAAACCGAGTTGCTCCTGCGTGAGGCGCGTTAAGTTAGGGAATCCGAGGAGTCTTGAGACGAGAGGAAATACGGATTCGCCGAGAGGACGTGGCTCTTCGCCGCGAGGAAGCCTCGAACACCGCGGCATAAAGTGGTCCTTGGCTCGCTAGGGCAGCTATTTCAAATAAGGAGTTGTGTTTACTGTCTGTTTGTTTTTAAATAAATGCTATTTCCCGTTGTATCTGTCTCGTGTTTACTTTTGGTGAAGATATAAAGGTTGAACTACACTTTTACTCTCCCAGAAAACGAAACCAGAAATTATAAATGTTGCCTGCAAAAATGATCAACTGTGATTTCAGTGAGGGAAACTGTTCTTTCTTTAACAGAAAAGCAACCACAGACCGAGCAGCAGGTATGAAACAACTTCTACTTTGTCCATCGCTGCGCTCTCGTGTATCGCACAGAAATAATGCCGTCGAAAACATTGTCCCGCTTTACCGCGTCGACTCCGCCCACGATCTCGTGAACCCGGGGCTGTGGGGACACAACCGAACCGTGGCGAGGCGATGCTATGGGGACGCGCCCTAGTGGTAAGGCAGAAACCGCCATCACATTACCTTATCAGTCATCTATCATATTTTTGCACGCACTTCTCAAGTGTCCTTTACAAGGTGCTGGCCAAGATACTGCTGCAGCAGTGGCCAAGAAACCTGCATGAAGCAGACTGATACATTTGCGATATCATTTCTATTTCACACTCACATTTAGGTTGCACAGGCATGGCAAAAAAAAAAAAAAAAAAAAAAAACTTTCAACAACATTTCCGCTGAATTCTGCTAAGTCTTGCGTGCTTGGCTGAGATCCCTAATCACTTCCTTTACACGGAAATATCACGGCCTTGGCCAGGGAAAAGTCATAACAAGTGACATCCTACATCCTACCTTTTTAACGTTTTTTACCTTCTACACCAAACAATGGCGACAGTTGGGGCTTAACAATGACACTGGCGTCTTAAGCATAGAAAAAAAAAGATAAGCAACAAAATCTAAATGTTCAATTATGACGTATTTAAATTCCAGGAAGCTGATGATTTATTACACCACGTCCTGTGTACTCCACTCCAACTTGGACCACCACGACCGTGGAACGCTCTTGTTTGTTTGTGTGGGCCCAATTGTTTTTGTACAATAACACGAACACGCCTATGGTGGAATGGTTATCTGGTGATGTAATAGCTACTACGAATAGCAAGAGGATAATTGATAAAAAAAAAAAAAAAGAGGTGCATTTGCTTGATTGAGCTACAGTCCAACACCTTAAAAACAAACAACAGCTCTCTTTCCTGTAGTAGTGGTCCAACTGACCAAGGTAGTGTTTTCACCAGGTTGGACAGATTTATTAGGGAAGTCTTTTTTTGGGGGGGGATCCTTCCTTCCCCGCCGAGGACGTCGTTTCTGAAAGAATGATGAAACGCATGAACATGTAACCAAGCGTCAGACCCTGTAATAGCCACTGTGCCCCGGCGTAAAAATAAAAACAAGAAAGGAATTTGCCAGCCTCATGGCAAAATAGTATCCCGGTCATTCAGTTTTATTTCATTGCAGATGGAAGAAAACAAAGACAAGCAATTCTCAAGTGCATGTGCGGCTGCAGCAACCAACCGTGTGGAGGGTTGACAGAGGTTTGAATGCTGGACTACAGTATTTTGAAAGAATGCTGACATATGTTCTGAAAGGATTTTTTTTTCTGTTGCCTGCAGCGATGGAAAGGAAAGCCAGGAAATAAGGACAAATCCTCTACTGCGTTCCCGAACGCTGTAATTATTATTTGTCAAAGAGAGATTAACATCAGCAGAGTCAATGTTAGATACTAATGCTGCGTAAAGAAGTGGCTGAAAAGCTACTTAACAACACAAACACAACAGTTCACTTGTTCGACCAGTTTCGATTTAATGCCTCGTAGCAGGTGCTGGTGAGGACAACCCCCCATCCTTACACATAAGGTTTATTGCAGCCCTCATTTTTAATTCTACCCTCCAAAAGTGACTTTTATAACAGACAGGGTACTTGTCTGCACAGTTTTATTGTGGTGTGTTCCATTGCTATCACCGATGAGTCCAACATAATGGCCTGCTAAGTTTAAAATTATGACCTCATAAAATTTCAACGCCCATCTACTGAAGCCTGTACTTAAAGAACAGTCCATTCTGTTGAGGAAGAAGCTTGACGCTGGAGCGGGGCAAGGTTACCATAGTTCGCCGGGGTCTACGTGATTCTTCTTTTGGGGCCGGCACGAAACTTCCTTGCAGTCTGGCCCCTAATGAGGTTTTCACGCCAGTTGGGGAAAGGACCAGGCAGAGTACACATCCTGACTTTGTCTCAATCAAATTGACATACACGCGCACATTGCAAATGGCTCTATTGTTGAACATACTGTAGACTGTACATGTGTTTATTTTTACCCCCGTCGTTCATTATTATGGGGATGCTCTCTGATGTAGCCGCACAGCCGGTTTATGGCCACACATGTAAAAACCATTACATTGGTAGCTCTAAGTGATGAGATCATACAAAGTTGGACACGTTTTGCAGAATTAATTCATCTGTATGAAATGTAATGCAAATGTGAAACAGCCAACTAGAGCGCATTTGATTCAACATTTTTACATGGAAAAAATGGTGAGCCCGAAAGTCAGGATATGCTGATGTCAAATTCTTAAACTGATGATGGAAAACAGAATTTACACTAAACTCTGTAAGCTCCGTTTTACCAGTGCATGAAAGGCTTATAATGTAAATAAAATTAGGGGTACTGAGAAACTAGAGGATACATTAATGTGCTGATTTGCCTGCATCAAATTAAACTCTAGAGAGTAAAAGGAAGAAATACATGATATTAGTGTTAACACAAGGCTCAAGTAGGAACTGGATAAAAGGAACGTTCATACGTGCACGCTTACCAGCTGAGCACGAGTCTTACTTGCATTACTACAGCTCACTTTGAGACTCGTGCTGATCATCTCTAAATCAATACTGTACTTAAAAAAAGAAAGAAATTTTTAGACTCTTTCTTAAAAAACAAAACAAAAAAACAACAACACGAAAGGGCAGTTTGTTTTAATGTCTTTACATCAAACAGTTGTAAAGATGCGATCAAACACATCTAGATTTGAGAAAAAGGAGCAGCAAAGTTCAACTGCAGCGTTAAACATCCATCCAGTGGGACATCACAAACACTTATTCGTGTTTCGTGTTTTCCAGATCACTTTCTACCGGAAGACAAAGTTATCAAACAAAGTCATCACAACAACAGAGATAAATTAGACAATCATCTCTCCCAAAAGGGACCTTGTTGCAGAACCTCAATTTAAAAGGCATGTGCTGATGGATGATGTGTGCATTCCTGAGGCTCGAAAAACAGAAAGCTCTACCAATTAACTTTTAGTATTTTGTTTATGTCCATACTGAATAAACTTTAAATCTAACATTGTTTATACACAGAGGTGCTGATTTATAAAATGCAGTTCTATGAACATCCCCTTGGAGACTGTCTTTGTCTACTTTTAAATAACTTTTTTTTGGCACCATCATGTTTTACACTCAAAATGTCACATCACAGCTCTGATTAAAAAATAGATTAATAAAACACAACCTATGGAAAGACAGGGCTTCGAAGCTCCTTAAACTCATCAGTGCAAACTTTTTTGAGGCTTGAAGTACAATTTCAAAGAGGTGCGTGTTCAAACGTTATTAGTTAGATATATCGAGCTCAGTTATAAATCATGAGGCGGGGGAAAGAGGAAAGCAAAGCCAGTAGGGAGACTGAAAGAGATCAGAAGGGACGCCCATTAAATTTCCAGACATTCGTGATTCTCAGAATTAATGTCATGTGCACTAGTGTTTGAGATCCATCCATTTAAGTTTAATGGAGAAACGTCTATTTTAAGGTCTCGTGTTGACAGTTGAGATGGAGTTCAGGGCAAACGCACACTTCACGACTTGACTTGACTTGACTTACTCATCTAGTGCCATCTGCTGGTCAGAGTTTGTGAAACCATAAGGTACATCAGAAAAAACGAACAAACAAAGTCCAAAACTACTAATTTATTCCTTTATTCATGTTTTGTGTGTGTGTGTGTGTGTGTGTGTGTGTGTGTGTGTGTGTGTGTGTGTGTGTGTGTGTGTTATTTTTTAACCACAGTTGTTTCATCGTGCGGTACAGTACAGTCGCGTAGAATGACTTAGAAACGCAATTGACCCATGAATCCAAGTAGCACTTGCTTGCATAATTTACCCAGCGGAGCCCGAAGTTCACCCGGCTGGGCGGAGTCGAAATTGCACTAATGTTAGAAAGGGGCAGAGTAACACGTCGTCTCGAAATCGGCATGTGCAGGTGAATAAAACAAATGTCGACGTCGCCTGCGTTACTAAAAACCGAGCTCGAGCGACCCTCTGAGTGAAGCATCACCAAACGCTTTTGACTTGAACTTACGGTAGGTTTCTTCTTAATGCATTTGTTAATTTACTTTTAGTCAACTAAGTTTATTTTATGGATGAAGTACACACGAGTTTACGTTTGTGGGGATCTACTTCCGGTGCAATGCGTCGGACTACATCTCCCATCACCTTACTCACAGCTAGCTAGCTTGTTATTGCACTAGCTGTCAGTGATCCTCGCGATCAATGTGAGCCGCTGTTGATATCACAGGTAGGCAATGTCAAGACTGACTGGTACAAAGTGTTCCATTATGTTGGACAATCATCGCTGCTGTTAGGTTTTGTCTTTTCTTTTTTCTTTTTCTTTTTTTTAAATTCTATTTGGTGTGCAAACAGACGTCGGCACTGACAGTACTTTTGAAGTACTTTGGACTTCGGCACTGGAGTCAAAAGTACACCGTTGGTCAAATGCTTGAGGAGGGGGTTGAATGAAGACGTCGAACCATTAATTTGTGCAGGACTCGTCCATTGTTGCGGCTCGGGACTGTAATAGCTTCTTGTGCTGGGAAAATACAGGGTAAGCGTGTTGAATGAATGTTGCCATGGCGACACCCCCGCGCGCGGACACACACACACACACACACACACACACACACACACACACACACACACACACACACACACACACACACACACACACACACTTAACTATTTCATAATACTCTCCTAATGATACTTTTATGCTTTTGTTTTGCTGCTACTCTATACCACAGAAAGTTAGAATAGAACGAAGAGGTTGGTACTGTTCCAGCCACATGGTTTTATAGAGGGAGGAACCCATCTGACTTGTGTCGTTGAGTGACAGTGAGATCATCAATAGTTACTTCTATCCATCTATTTCCAACTCCCGCTTGTTGCTGAGCTCAGGGTTGCGGGGAAAATAAACAGCCACAACAGAAAAATGTAAACGCAGACAAGTGAAATACTGAAAATGCTGCCCATTGGGAGCAGTAGGCAAGAGGTTAAGTGGTGACTGATAAGACATAGATGTCTGTTGTACGCTTCATTGTCGCTGTTTAATCCTGTGAGTGTGTGAATCTTCTCCTTCTCCAGGCGTGTCACTATGGCGTTGGCTGGGCTGAGAGTGATCGAGCTCGCGGGGCTGGCACCGGCGCCGTTCTGCGGCATGATCCTGGCTGACTTTGGAGCAAAGGTGATCCGCGTGGACCGCACCAAGGTGCCCATGGCTTTGGACACACAAGGCAGAGGGAAAAAGTCTGTTGCCATCAACCTGAAGACGCCCGAGGGTGTAGCCGTGCTGAGGAAGCTCTGCGTCCAGTCAGATGTGGTCCTTGAACCCTATCGGCAAGGTCAGGCCAGCAGCCTGGAAGAAAAAAAAAAAAATCTGAATTTGTATGCAAAGTCCTTTAACAGAATGCTTTTGGTACAGTCACCTAAGCTAAGGTGCTTGCTTGTGTTATTTTTAGACATGTTTCTTCATCTTCTCTCCTTAAAAGTTTTAAGGAATAGTTGATGAGATCATTTCTTCTAGAATTTTTTTAAATTTTTTTCTTTAACATCTTTTGATGAATATACACTCATAGATGATCTCGCAGATTGACTTTGTCGTGACTGGCCAGGTGTGATGGAGAAGTTGGGGCTCGGCCCTCAGGAGCTGATGAAGGAAAACCCCCGTCTGATCTATGCTCGGCTGACTGGTTATGGACAGAAGGGATCTTACGCCAGCCTGGCCGGTCACGACATCAACTACCTCGCCATGTCAGGTAATCACCCGCAACACTCACAAAAATGATAGTGTTTTTTTTTTTTGTTTGCTTTTTTGTTTGTTCGGTTGCTGCTGGTCTGAATTTGTGTAGGTGTTGAAATGTTGAAAAGGCACAAATGGAGAAAACACTTTAATGCATTTTATGGCTAAAAGCTTATTTATCATATTTTTTCCATTCTGAGAAGGGCAACAAGAATACTTAATGAAGAAATAATAAATGAAGACCTCAAGATTATACAACTCAAATCTTAAATATCATTCTTTAAAAGCCCAAACCTCATTTTTGTGTGTGTGTGTGTGTGTGTGTGTGTGTGTGTGTGTGTGTGTGTGTGTGTGTGTGTGTGTGTGTGTGTGTGTGTGTGTCAGTTATATTTTTTGAAAGGTTCTGGAATATGTTCTGATACAGTTACCAAAAGCCTAAATGCCAAGATGAGATGAGATGTTGGTCTAAGACGACAGTCAGAAATGCGGAGAAGTGTTTTGAATCCGAAGAGAGTCACTCTGCCTCAGGACTGTATTATATATCCATGGCTTAATATTTATCTGGCGTCGACTGTGTGCAGCTGCAGTGGGCAGCAACTCGAGTGTATTTCCAGCCAGAGTCATTCGCCCTCAAGGGCAACACTACTGGCTTTGCATATGTGTTGGGTTCAGGACAGTTGAGAGACCAATCAAGCCTGTGGTCCCACTTTCACTCTACTTTAGGCGAGCACGGTCCAACCGTGGCTCACCAATTAAACAATTTCCCCTGAGTTCTGTTAAAAAAACATTCTGGTAATGTGAGTTGTTTTTCAACTGACTCTCTGAAGGAAAAACTGTTTTCCCTGGTTGTCCCTCAATCTGTGCCTCCCTTCTTTTGCAAAGGCGGCAAGGACGCAGAGCCGCCAAAGTGAAAACAAGTCTTGTGAAAAAAAAAAAGTTTCAACAGCCTTCTGTTTTTCGCTGTGTTTGAGCTGTTGGCCCGAAAACTTTCCTGAGCAGATCATTATTTCCCCCTCCCACTAATAACAAGAGCTCTTGTGGTGTTTTGCGCCTCAGGCCTTTTGTCGCGACTGGGCCGCAGCGGCGAGACGCCCTGCGCTCCCCTGAACCTGTTGGCGGACTTCGCAGGCGGCGGCCTCACCTGCGCCCTGGGGATCGTCCTGGCGCTGCTGGAGAGGACGAAGTCGGGCAAAGGACAAGTCATCGACGCCAGCATGGTGAGTCTCAGCGGGCGACCTGCTCGTTGCATCGCTGGTTGTTTACTCGTCGCGGCTTCCCGCCTCTGGTCGTGCGGCATCTCAAAGAAAGCAAAAGAAAAGTCTTAGAGGGCGAGTTGACTGTTGATTTTCAATTTTATTTCAACATCATGTACAGTTAGGGCAGCCCGGAGTGAAGCTCATCAAAGCGGGTTCTCCTCAGCCTTCTAATCACAGCGGGTTGCAGAACGGAGCGGGTCTAATGAAGCCCTCCTGGAGGCCGAGTCGTCACGGGCTAAAGACGTGGCACCGGCGAAAGACTTCACAAGACATCTCCACTTTGAACGCAAAGCTGAACATTTTGCACCCGGCACACGGCAGAAGCGAGACGTGAAGCACTCAATGAAGACGCGAGGTGAAACGCAGTGATCAGGAGGGAAGCGACACGTGTGCCTGTGTTAAAGCACCTGAAACATTTTACACCTTTTGAAGTGTAACGCCCCACAGTGAAAAACTCTCTCTGTTAGGGGCCGTTTACATGGAGACGGATTTTTCTGAAACCGCAAAAAAAAAAAAAAAAAAAAAGGTGTTTACATGAAGCCGTATTCAAAATAAATCCCACTGACACGGATACGCTGAAAACGACTGAAAACGATGTGGGACCTATGCCAGGCCTGGTGTGGCACCGCAAGTTTACTTCCTGAAGGCGGAAGAAGAAGAAGAAGAAGAACACCTGAAGCACGCCGTGTTGAAAGAAGCAGCAGCTCGCTAACAAAATTAACGACACTGAGAACAGAAAGAAAGATCGCTCGGGAAAAGATGGCGCGGATAAACGACAGAGTTGAACTTCTGCTTCGAGTTACTTTAGAACACACAGCCTTCAAGGCTCCATGTTAAGGTTGACTGGGCATCGTGCTGTAAAAGTTTGCCAACGTTTTTGTCGGTTTCCTACCTTAATATCCCAGTCCGCTGACCTGAACGGTTCAGAGCTGTGACATCAGCGTTTCCAAAAAAAGATTGGTTTCGCCGTTTACACAAATTTACACGAATCAAACTCATCCACCCTGAGGAGCGTTTTCCAAAAAGTTCCGTTTTGGTCCGTGCGGTTTCAGCGGAAAACGCCGGCCTCGCGGTCCGCATAAATATTTGTGCGTTTTTCAGAGAAACCCCGTCTTCGTTTAAAGGAATAGCTAGCCTCTGTTGTGATGCTGCGGGGCCCCCTGCTGTGTCGTGGCAGAAATCCCACCGTTGGGTCCCATCAGTCACATTATCCTGAACCCCTCACAAAGCCATTTTGTGGCAGCTGCCGCCAGCGCGTGTCAAGACCTTGGGCTCGTTCTCGGCACTAGGCCGTCACCCGCACAGCAGGGGGCGCAGCGCCACGACACGTGAGGCTGAAAGATTTGAGGACGTGTTTACATTTTAATTCACTCTCGGGAGTCAGATAGGGAATGCAAACGACTCCCGAGCGACGGCAGTCTCCCACGGACTTATACGGCTTTATTGCTGCGTCTCACCTCACTTCAGGCGGGCAGAAGAGGAGTCCAGGATATGAACTGTGCACGGCGGCCGTGCACGGATGCAATCAGCGAACAACTGGTTCACGAAAGAAAAAAGAAAAAAAACAGGTTGTTTGCTTTTCAAAGCTGTAAATGTGTTATCGCTGGTCGTGACTCTTTTAAAGGGTGCACACAATGTCTCGCCGCTAATCGGTGTGTGTGTGTGTGTGCGCGCGCGCATGCTATTCCACAGTGTGCTAACCTTGGCTCCTGCGGGTTTTAAAGCAGAGACGGCGATTCAGACAGATTCTTCCCAGTTTTTTTTTTTTTAAGAAGCGATGTTATGTCGAGATGTCGGGCGAGAGTTTTGAACGTTGGCACAGAAAACTGTGTCCAATCCCCTCGGTGTTGACTGAGCGGTTAATATTTCAGCAGGCGTCGCGTCTCCGGCGCCAATAACTTGAACACACGAGGAACTTCAAAGCGGAGGCTGCTGGGGGTGGTTTGTTAGGGCAAATACTCTCCGGACGTGGCGTCTTCCTGCAAGTAATTTCAGTTTATTATTCCACCCGCACCGCGTTTGACCCTGTGTTTTGTGTGTTTTATCTCGCGCTCATTGCATTTGCTGGATTAGTGCCCACATGCTCAAGCTTTGAAAAGGCCTCAGCCTTGGAAGAAGATGTATTCAAGCACATAATGCATCGTACTACCGATTCAGAGGGAACGAACTGATCACTTTGGCCTCCGTCCGGAACCCTCAGGTGGAAGGAGCGGCGTACCTGGGCTCGTTTGCGTGGAAGTCTCGACGCATCGGCATGTGGGAGCGTCCGCGAGGGGAAAACATGCTGGACAGCGGCGCGCCCTTCTACGACACCTACCAGACTTCGGATGGGAAGTACATGGCCGTCGGCGCCATAGAGCCGCAGTTCTACCGGCAGCTGCTGAAGGGTGTGTACCAGGGTGCTTTTCTACTTCTTCGGTCCACTCCATTACGTTACAGCTCCGCACCTCGAACGGCGCCCCTTGGTCTGGCGCATCAGGCCTTGCGTCGCGTTAGAGGGACGTCACGGACAGTTGAAACCAGTCAGTGTGTTTGGAGCTGTTCAGACTGAGACGCATCTGTCCAAGTGCGATTTGAAACTACTTCCCAAAGGTGGTTTCAATCCGTTTTGCAAAAATCGGTTTTGTGACCGTTCACACTACAAAAGAGCCATCCGGTTTCAATCTGGATTGGCTAAAAATCGAATTTTGGCTGGCAGTCTGAACGCAGCTTAGGGGGACTGGCCGCACAAAAGACACAAAATAACTTCAAACTCTTTGATGATGATAGAGGAACGTCAACCAGGTTATCGCATGGGAACGTTACCTTAATCAGAACCTTGTAGAACAAAGGCAAATGAAAAAAAGAGGTTTTTACAATAATAAAAGGAAGTGAAAATAAATACTGCCAAAATGAATTCGATTTTATTCACATATCCTCAAACCAGGGTTCGGAACTAAGCCTTGACGATGATTTTCAGCAGTATTAAAACCAGCAGGTTCCTCCAAAGCTGTGTTCATAGGACCCCTGTGGCCACATTAGCAATGTAGCTCCTGTTGTGCTGATTGATTCCCTCCTATGAACCATAAAACGGCTAGTATGGATTATTAAAGGCTTAGTCCCTCTAATGGCTCCACCAGTTATTAAAAGTTCCTGCTGTGTGAAATGAGTGATGCAGGTTTTGCTGATATAAACTCACTCAGTCCTGCACCCCCCCACTGTCTGGCTTGCTTCGCTCCCCCGCCGTCCAGGTCTGGAGCTGGACGGAGAAGAGTTGCCCTCGCAGATGAGCTTCAGCGACTGGCCGCAGCTCAAGCGGACCTTCTCGGACCGCTTCGCCTCCAGAACCCAGGCCGAGTGGTCGGCGGTGTTCGACGGCACGGACGCCTGCGTGACGCCCGTGCTGTCCTTCGACCAAGTGAGCTCGCACCCGCACAACCAGGAGAGGGCCTCTTTCATCAGGGACGCCAGCGGGGAGGAGAGCCCCGCCCCCGCGCCGCTCCTCTCACGGACCCCCGCCGAGCCGTGCCTGGCGCCCGACCCGGCAATCGGGGAGCACACGGCCGAGGTCCTGCGGGAGTTTGGCTTCACGGCGGCGGACGTGGCGAAGATGCACGCGGCCGGCATCGTGGAGTGCAACGGCGTCAAGGCCAAACTGTAGAGGAGCTCGAGGGTCAGCGGTTGGTGCAGCCAGAGCGACGTCCTGCATTGTAGCCAGGTGTGTGACTTATGAATCGTGTCGCCATGCACACAGAAAGTGAGGGAAAGGAGAAGTTTTGATTATTATTTTTTTATTTTTAAACTTTGGCCATTCAAACACATGCAACAAGTGCCAATGTTGCAAAAAATGGGGGAAAAACCTTCTTGGGCAAATGAAAAAAAAAAAAAAAAAAATCCCCAGAGCCTTATTAACTCTGCACTGCAGTGTGATGTTCGGCACCGCCGACCTCGGGATGAGACTTTCATTTGATTTGTGTGAGAATGCGTCTCTGTGAAGAATCAAAGTGCCTGCGCGCAGCGTGAAAGAGGCTTGATTGGACGAATCGCCGTTCCGACCCGAACGCTCCGACAACTCGGCGGACGCTCCACAGATTTGTCAGTTTGGCGGATCAAACGGCTGCGTGCGCTTTTCTTCACAGTCGGGGGGGCGGGTTCCGTGTGACGGAACCAGACCGGTGTGCAGACACGCATACGTAACGCGGAACTTCCCACCGCATTGCATTACAGTGTAAATCATGCGCGTTCATGCTAATTCCTGCCAAAGTAAATCACGGCTCAGATTCCGATTGCCTGTTTAATGGCTGTTTGTTATGTAAATGTCGAGAACTGCTTAACATGGATGCAAATATTGTCTCATGTCAATCGAGTACGACTGACGCGTGGTGTAGAGCTGCTGCTGAAAATGATATTTGAACTGTAACATGATAATCTGTAGTCTTTTGCCGGTGCAATTATTTGTTGGAATAATGAGACGAAACGCTGGAAACTGTAAAGCAGTTGGATGTTGCATATCTCAGAATCCTTGAAGCAAGAAATTAAAAAGTTACAAAACCATAAATAAAACTGCTTCCAGCTCTCTTTTTCTATTTATCCTTGGAGCAATAATATTCTCCGTGATAGTGCATCACTTATTCTAACCTGAACATCCCTGAGGTGAAGGTTACTAAACTAAACCTGCGGTAATGAAATCAAAGAGTACCTCTGGAGAAAATCGGATTCATTTTTTCCCGAGTTCGTAAACACTCGAGGATCATTTGGAACTCGAACTTTCGAGTCATTTAAGCTGAGGCGCACTGGCTGTAGCTTTATGTGGATGTGCTGAATATACTTAAAAATACTTAGAGGCTATAGCAAAGCCTGAGTTCTATCAGGAAGTCAAAACTGAACTTTTCTTTGTAAAGGAAACTGCAAACAAAGGGCTAAACATGCTCTTCTCTGCACGTACATGTACATTGCTGCGCTACTGGAGTCACATTTTTGAGAATATAGTAGGCAGAACATACCGAACATTTAAATGTATGTAAATCTATTCCAATTTTCTATAATAAGTACCGCAGAGGGGAGGCACATGCCACCAGTTAAGGCCAAATGCTGGGAGCAACCCGCTGTTTGTGCCTTAAATAATAGGATACACTGCGGATTATGGGGTTTATCCCTTTGTACACATTGTCATGAGCCAATTTGTTCCAATCTGAGTCTGGCGCCAGCAGCACCCCAGTAGAACGGAAGACTGGGAATGTGCAAAACTGAGAGTGTGGTGTATTATTATTTGTTATTCATTTAAAAAGCCCCCGACCGGATTGTGTTCCCCTTCATCAAAACACTTGGCTGCACCGTCAGTGTCTTCCTGCGGTGCACGTGGCCTGCGTGTGCCGTACTGGCGACAGGCAAAGAGTTTAAAGTTGGGCAAACCTGTAACTTCCTCCTTTGCCGTCAACTATCATAACAATGAAAAGTGTACGATGAAATGATTGAGGCTCTTTATTCTGTCATGTTTATAATAATGTATTTTTTCTGTTAGCTTGATTTGCCATCTGAAGTGTCTCACACTGTGTTACTCGTGCACAGGGAACTTCCATAGCTGGCTTTAACCTTTGATACCGGCGTAGAGGCTAATGCAATAACGGCGCTACCACTAAAGCACTTGTTCGCCCGGTCCGTCTGTCCGTCCGTCCGTCTGTCTGTTCAGGAATGTACAACTGCACGCGGAGCCGTGCGGCACGACCTGGAGGCGCACATGTATGCGAGGAATGTCTGCAGTGTGACTCGGAACCATCTGACTCTCAGGCTGCCGGGCCAGACTCGGGGCAGCCGGCCGGGAGAACATGAGAACGTAAAGGTGGAGGCTTCCATCGTAGCTGCTTAATGTACAGGCAGGATTTGGATGATTTGGTTATTCCCCATTTAGATCTTTCGCCAGGAAGTGTTTTAATTTAGCGGCTATGAGATGAGAAAAAAAAAAAAAAAGATTTTTAATAAATTCATGATCCAAAATGTTGGATCACTTTGACAGCGTTTAATCAGAATCCTGGTCCTCAGAAAGGAGGGAAGTTCATCTCATTGTCTGGAAATATAACCTCACCTGTGCAAACATGTGAGTCGGTCAGTGATGCCACTCGATGAATTGCGCCTTTTGTTTTTTGTTTTTTTCCTTTTCTATTTGCCTGCGACATAAGAGGTATTTCTGTTTTTGCTCTGATTTGCTCTCATCAAGCGGAGGTCCCGCCTCCCTTGCCACACTGCCTGCACTCGGCCTTCCTCCTCCCCCTGCGCAGCATCCCTCGTCAGGGATCACATGCATCATCACTTGATTAGCACGAAGCGCCGCTCCAGTCGACCACGAAAGCGCCCTCCTCGTGACTGCCCCCGCTTGGCCGTGATTGCCCAAACTGGGACAAGCGGACCTGGGGGTCGGGGGGGTTGGTGGGGCAGCACGGCAACAATGGCTTGATTAGAGCCAAGAAGAGCCGAGATGGTGACAGTGACACAGAGGCTGCAAACCTCAGGTTTCCATTGAAATATATTTTTCCTTTTCCTTCCTCTAGTCTCCTACAGTGGCTGGTGTAGTCTGGAACTATCTATCTATCTATCTATCTATCTATCTATCCTTAAATTGAGCTTTTACTATTCTTTGCTTTACAAATTTACTACTTTTGTAGTTCGATTGTTGTATTTATTGATTTTTGTGTGTAATTGTGTATGATTATGCCTTTTTCAACGCTGCAGAATGAAACCGTCGTGGGGTTTAAATGATTAAATTCAGCAGTCAGCAGTCAGCTGTCAGTCAGCAGACAGTCAGCAGCCCTCATCAGAGGCGCCATAGGTTTGCCGTCAGCTAATGAACGCAGGCTTGGTAACACCTTGGATGGCAGGGTGACCATAACACTGCCTGTCTGTGAAAGGATTTGGAAAAAAAAGAAAATACAGCCGTTGTTCAAGAAACTCTAAATGACGGAACAAAGAGGTCAGTTTGAAAAGTGACAAGACCCTTTCCAGGGGGGTACAGCTTGTGAAATTTCTCAAAAATGACTCCCGCCGGTGTTGTGTGTGTTCCCCGACAGAAGTGCCTGAAAATGTCAGCGCTGCGTGAACCCTCCCCACATCAGATTTGGCATTTAGACCAAATCTACTAAGAAAGGGGAGGATTTGAAAGGAAAGCCAACAGGCGGGAGGAAAACAGCGCAGCGTTCTCGAGACCACTGCACCGTAATCACTCCCTCTTCCCTCTTCCCCCTTCCAACTGTCGCTGATATGCAGCACAAATAGTTATGGAATTAAAAAATGTTTGTGTGGCAAAGCTGGACAGACTCTTTCCTCCACACGCTCTCACCTTTAAATGGTAAAAAAACATCTCTACCCATTCAACACGTGAATGCGGAATTCAGAGGAAGGCTTGGAATGTCTATTATATAGTGAGTACAACAAAGACCAAGCAAAAAAAATGATTCCAGTCCAGGTCTGAGTTTTTTCCGGCCTCTGAACAGTGATGGACAAACAACAAATGCAATTAGAACCTGTTCTACTATCCACTTTCAGAACAACCTCATCTCGTTACCGATCACCATCCAGCATTAATGCACAGTTGTTTACATGGGCTGTGGAATTTTGGCTGAGTCACACAGATAAATGTACCAGCATCTCTCTTTTTTTTTTGTTGACGTGGGCTGATTTAAAAAGGTTTTCCTTTCAAGCGGTGAATAAAGTTTTTCTTCTGAAAGGCAAATTGTTCATAAAGGTGTTTGATTCAATCTCATGTTTTCCTTTTTTCACCTTGGTATTGAATTCTTCCGCAGCAGAGTTGTCTACAAACGTGAGCGGGCTTATTAAGATGTTTATTCGTACAGCACTTTTCTTGACAGCTTTTGCAGAGTGCTTCACATGAGAAATGAAAAACAGAAAAAAAAAAAAAAGTAGGGACTGATTCCATTGTGAGGGAGTTGATTCTGAACATTTAAAAGCACGAGAAAAAAGGTTGGGGTGAAGAAAACATCAATGGCGAAGACGGAAGCCCCGGTGGGTTTTGAACTTCATCCGAAGGTGCGGAGGAAGTCATTTTAATTGGCTGCAAAGACGGGCGCTGACATGTTCCAGTCGTGTGGTCTTCAAAAAAAATAAAATAAATAACAACACTGGAGTTATATTAAACCCGGCGAAGGCAGTGTTAAAAGTAACACAGATTTCCCTCCGGAGCGATGCAGTGTTTTAATGACCACACACTTTTCCAGGGTTTCAGCACCAACGGTGAAGCCATTCCAAATGGGTACTTTTTTTTCTATCTTGCTTTGCTTCTTTCTTTTTGAAGAAAAGAATCAGCACGAAGCACCTGTAGGACTGCCATGGATATATACGCCGTCCAAGCCTCAGCTCACGTGTGAGATGCTTTCTTGTTTTTCCAAATCGCTTTCAAGACACAAAAAAACGAAGAAACAAACAAAAAAAAAAAACACGCCGCGACCCTCTTCAACGCTGGGGGAACTGGCGCACGTGCTGAGCTCGGTCGAGCTGCTAGGCGGGAGCGGCAAACCGAGGTAGATGGGGGGGGAGAAAAAAAACCCATCAGTAAAATGTAAACGTTCTATAGAGTTCTTTCTCATCGTTACCCCATGAATTCATTCACCTTTGCAGAGCATCGCGCTCTGCAAAGTCCAATCTCATTGCGGCAGGTGCACATTCAGGATTTGTTCCGGACAGTTGCAGTTTTATTTCGAGATGATTTTCTTTTTTTTCTTTCACACAGTGAACCAGTAGCCAGACACGTCACACTGCTTCAATAAAACCGTCCTCGTTCTGTGAATTCAAGCAGGAGAAAGCCACTTATCTGCTGTCATGTGTTCACTAGAACGATGCGAAACAGCTGTGGCAGCAGGTGGAGGAAATTATCTTCTTGTCCTTGTTATGACAACTCGTGTTTCACGGTCCCCTCACCAGAAAAGCTTTGTTTTGGGCTGTTTCAGTAAAGCGTGTCTTAAAAGGCTTTCGCTGTAAACCTGCTTTTCAGCCTGCATTGTAAACTTGTCTTCCAAACACCAGCTATCAGCTTGTGGATTTCAAACTAAATCACTCTTTTATCAGTGCATTTCTGACAACATCCTGTGACTTCAGCTTGTCAATGGGTTCCTCATTGATAGGTCTTAGCAGAAAAACAAGTGTTTAACAGGACACCATAAAAGGGTAAAATGGATTCCTAGAAAACTGTGCAACGTTTCTTGATAACTGACAGCACAAAGTTGATCTACTGGGGTCCAGAATGAGGTGTAAGGGTCCGAAATTGCATATTTTACGGGCGCCTTGTGGAACTGAGCTGGTATTCTGCGTGGATCTGTTGTGAAGGGCACAGTGACTGACTGGACGGATGACATTTGGTGCCAATATCTTCTGCCCGTTTAAGCGTAATAAGTCCGCTGATCCTGATGCTGCAGTGGCCGTTCACGGCTTTGCTGAATTAGCTTGCTGTAGGTGGCCGCGTGAGGTGCTGACGAAGCCAAGTTGCTTTTAAATGCCTTGAATTTCACACAGTTTCACACCGCTTTCTGTTTTTCGTTTTTCCTAGATACCTACATTTTTGAAAGAGAAAGAATAATATCCTCACATGCCTCAATGATGTGTGGCCCTTCAAGATATATGGGAGGACAATTGAGAGAGCGCATGGACCTTTTCTAGAGCCTGGAGGTTCAGAGATGAGCTCAAGCAGCTGACCGGCCTATCAGCCGCCTCCACACGAGTGGTGCGAGAGGCATCACAGGGAGAGTACTGTATGATTTTTCAGTTGGAAGAAGTTGAAGAAAAATATCACTGTTAGAGGTCCAGTGTGAAAAATTCACTTTTATTGTACTGCAAGTCTACACTTTGATTAATGACATTATGGGCAGTATGTCAAGCTTTAACCAATACAAAACTCATAAATCAAGCCAAATATTACACACACTGGACCTTTAAGTTGCTTCCCAGGCTCTGCCGCTGCTTCTTCAAATGGCTCATAATCCCCAGCGCTGCTGTTTGTAAGGGAGAAAAGGCAGTTTTTACACAGCTCCGCTCTGAGTTCTAGGCCACGGATGCTTAAAGTTGGTCAGCAAAAAAGAAGTCAAGGACTTGGATTCTCACAGTGATACTAACAGAGAGCCAGACTATTTCAAGAAAATGCTGGCAAAGAGAATTTGGAATTACATTTGGCCTTGACAGTTAGTGCTAATGAGTTTGCTTTAGAAATCATGCAAGTGCCTGCTGTACCGGCAGAGACATTTTTCCCCCCGTCATTTGAAGGACACAGTGATGACACACTTGACTTGCAATAAATTGCTAACTTATTGTGGGCACGCATGTAATGCACGCCGGGCACACGGGTGTCCTGAGTGGTGGCCTTTTCCCCCGCTGACAGGAAGCATATGCTTAGCAAGGGCTAATGAGGATGTGGCCTCTTTAATGAGATGAGACTCATTTAAAAGTCCGTCGGTTGGGGTGATTGATGCCGGGAAAGGTCGGCCTGGTCACGGAGGCAGAGGAGCCCGGCTTGGACCGGATCCTCGGAGGTGACTTCACACCTCCGAGCAGGGAGTCTGTTCAGGGTCGCAGCTTTGTGACTCTGAAGGCTTAAAGACAAGCCTGTTTATTTCAGGTGACATTTCAGCAGGTCATGTTTATTATTCTCATTTAATTTCTTCACGGACCTCTTTATTCACTTATTTTCACATTCAGTCATCCCATTATTGGCTCATAATGTACTGTTCTTTGAAGAGGCACATGACGACGTTGTGATACGGGCAACTTCATAGTTTTGTGACGTCAGAAAGAGACAAGTGGAGCCCAAAGCCCACTTGTTGAGTCCAAGATGGTGGCCCATTAATTTCACTGAAGTTGCTCACCCAGCGCATATACCAATAAAGTTCTTGGCTTCCGCATTAATGGGCCCATAGAGCATGCACAGTAGTGTCACTTGCCATCATGCCTCTGTCACTCATGATCTTTTGTCTCATGATGATTTCTCATGATCGTTTGACCAATCGAATGATTCTGGAGATCGTCATTTACAGACACGTCAGGATGCAGCCAATCAGAACACAGCATGTACGACGCTGTGATGTCACGCTGGGAATAAACTCTTTTCTGGTGATTTTCTAGCCCTTTTTTTAAACAGCTAAAAGACCGTATTGCGGTCTATGGGAAAAATGTTTTTTGGGCCCGTGGGATTTTCTTGCTGCAATACCTTGTGTGGCCACTGGGAAAAATCGGCGCGCCGCCATATTGCCAGTCCGGTATCCAGTTCTTATGATACATCCATGACGATCCAAACATATTGAAGAGCCAACAAGGTATCAGTTTTATTTTATTTTTTTGCAGATGGCAGTAAACAGAGGGCAAAGCAAGTATGTTCTTTTCTGCGGCTGTTCGGAGCTTTTGCCCCACTGAAAGTCAAAAGTAAAGCTCAACAAGGGCAATATAAGTGGGGCTGGTGGGAGCGTATGCAAATACAGTAAAAACACATGAGAGAATATGCAGTAAGAAGAAAATGGTTTCACGAGAGATGTGTCTGCAAATCAGCAACGTCGATGGAGCAAATGTACGACGCATGGAAATAAATTCATGGATTTCATCACTTGGCAAATGGAACGTGTCAGTCCTGCAGGATGTTTCCTGCCCGTTGACAGTCCAGGCGCTGCTTCAAATCAAAGAGCAAATTAAACAAGAGAGATATTTCATGATAGGGAAATACTTCTAAATGAATGTAAGCTCAGAATTATTCAATGTGCTCGACAGTCCCGCTTGTCTCAAATTGATCGCTTTTCCGATGCGTTTCTCAGGATGTTCTGCTGAATGAATCCTCCTCCCGGCGCCAGCAGGCCTCCTCCTTTCGTGGGCCGACACAAAGCGGCTACACACTCCCTTCAGTGCTCACGCACAATCACTTGCATGTGATCGCCGGACGCACCTCTGTCAAGTTGGCCTGGGGTCTAGGCAGAGACAGTGTTTGTGTGTGTGTGTGTCTGTGTGTGTTCATTAAAGTGTTTCGAAGAAAAAGAAGGGGGAGTCAGGCCGTCCCTGAGTACTCCCACTTCCTGCCCTCCTCCCCTCCGGGCTCCTCCTCAGCTCCCTCGCAGTGCCCTGCTCAGACCGGGACGCGGAACCTTTGCGCGTCAAGCCGAGCGTGTGTGAGAGTCTCGCGCCCATCGCTCAGCTATGCAGCGACAGAGATGAGGATTAGCTGGGGCTGAGTGGGCTCCGGGGGGCCATCCGTTCCAGGACTGGACTGGGAGAGAGAGACCCTCCACTCTCTGACTCATCGCTCTTCTTCTCCACCGCTACCCCTTCCCCTTCTCTTTGCTGCTGTCCCTTTCCTCCTGCCCTCTCCCACCGGTCCACCATGACCCTTCTATCGGAGGACCAGTCCGCCCGGCCCCAACCCTGCAGGGTGCCGGCACCGGGCAAGCACACTGCTCTGCACAAGAGCTCCACAGACTGCACGGCCTCCAAAGAGGACTACATGGACAGTGTGGACAGTGCCGTGTTCGGCGCTGTGGAGCCGCCCCGGCGCTCGCGAGGCCGCCTCATCCTCCACGGCCTGGTCATGTTCGGCAGGGAGTTCTGCTACGCCGTGGAGGCGGCCTTCGTCACGCCGGTGCTGCTGAGCGTGGGCCTGCCGCGCAGCCTCTACAGCCTGGTGTGGCTGATCAGCCCCATCCTGGGCTTCCTGCTACAGCCCATCATCGGCTCGGCCAGCGACTACTGCCGCTCGTCGTGGGGCCGCCGAAGGCCCTACATCCTGGTGCTGGGCATCCTCATGATGGTGGGCATCACTTTATTCCTCAACGGCGACGCCGTCATTTCAGGTAAGAGAAGGTGAGGAGAGAGTAAACTTAATGATGTGAGACAGCGAGTCTTTGTAGTAAATATTCTGGAGATGTGACCTTTGGAAGAAGCAAGGGGAAATTCTGACAGCTGCCTGGGGATGGGGAAAAAGTGAGGCTTTAAGGTCGTGTTTGTATCTCTATTTGAACCTGAGCAGGTTTCTTTCGAGCGGGGAGCTCATCCCTGCCTGTCACTGGCGCACACAGTCAGATGGTTTTCTACCCGGAGGGCAACAGGGCTGTCAATCAAGCCCGGAGGGGTTTCTTTTCCCCAGAGGGTAACAAAACGTGCAAAATGCATTGGCCCTGAAGCGAAGCCCTCTCCGCAAACCAGACCGAAGTCCAAGGTTTTGACATTTCAGCTTTCTTTGTTATGGTGTCGATGTTGTTGAGGTCTCCCGCCGAGTCTGCAACCTTTCAGAGGAAGTTTTCCGCCGAAGAATGTTTTCTTTTACGAGCCGACTGACTGAAATTCCGCCGGTGTTCTATCGGGCGAGGTCAGGTTAGTTTTATAACCCTGCATACGCGCTCACAAAAGTTTCTCTCGAAATAATAGTTGTGCAAAAGAACCTTGCTAATTTCTTCTCGGTGCTACATTTCCCTGTACTAACGCTGAAGAACTGAACACTGAAAAGTTTCATAATGAAATTGAGAGCTGTCATGGTCGCAGATTGTGCCTATTGTAGTATTCCTTACATGTGCAGCTAAGCTGATTATAATTTTCACGTGGAGCCGAATGCCACTGAAAGAGGGACATGACATCAGGCCAACCTCGGACTAATGGCCCCCCAATCCAAGTAACAGAGCGTCCTGCTCGTGTTGTGCACTGTGAGGTTGTTTCTTTTATCTTGTTCTTCTTCTTCTTTGACACATCTTCAAGTTTTCTGACTTCAATTGGTCTTTGTAGCGCCCTCCCACACGTCGATCCCAGAAGAATCGCTCCCATTGTGTTCCAGTGGCAGGTGCTTCACTCATAATTGTTTCCGGGTCCCTTCACTCACTCGGAATAGACCATTAAAGGCTGCAATAAAATCACAATCCACCAGATGCATTTAGCTTTCATTTTTTGTTGTTCTTCTGGCAACCTTTTGCCCCCGGCGGTGTGCAATTTGAGATTTCCCCTCATTGCTTCTCTTTTTGCAGCGCTGGTGAGGGATCGATCGCTTCGGAGCATATGGGCCATCGTGGTGGTGATGTTCGGCGTGGTGCTCTTCGACTTCGCCGCAGACTTCATCGACGGGCCCATCAAGGCCTACCTCTTCGACGTGTGCTCGCATCAGGACAAAGAGAGGGGCCTGCACTATCACGCGCTGCTCACAGGTGCGTTGCAGCCAAAATGAAACGCCCTAAAGTAGCATCGCTCTTTGTTTACTATTGAGCGCCGACATGTTTGGACTCTTGAGTTTTAGTAAGCCGCAGGATCTTCATAAATGAGGTATGGACATTGATTTTTCAGCACGAAGCAGTTCTGGTTCCTGGGGTGATTGCACGGTTGTATGGTCGGTTGCAAGCGCGTGAACCATGTGTGTCTGTTGTTCACGGCCACAACATGCGTGCAAGGGCTGTGAATCAGAAGCAGAAATCACAGTTTTGAGGAGGGACAAGCGGAGAAAATTAAATTAGAGACTAAATTAAGGAGCAGATGGTCCGTGGGCTTGCATGGAGCGACTAGTCAGTTACCTAAATGGGCAACAACATCAGTATTTTGTCAATCGTGCAGTTCCTACTAATATATTATCCCAGGTGGCAACACCCAGATGTTTTGTGACCATGTTTTGTGACCATGTCTGCTCGTGCACAGCTGTTGTTGTAACCATTACACGTTTCCTAGCACCTGAAACCCATCCAGCAGACCAGTTCTGTGCATGTCATTAGCATATATTGGACTGTGTTAGTGTCTCAGAGGAGACAGAGCAATGCAGCAGTCCTGGACAGTCACAGCACTGCCACTTGAATTACCATTTTGCAATTTCTGTGTCGTTTCATGCGTTGTAGTTCACCCTTCTCTCTCTCTCTCTTTTTTTTTGTAGTTTATCCACTTAAAGCTGCAAAATACAACTAAACTCTACCTTTTGTGCTATAAGTGGCTCACAGAATTACACCGATGAATGAATGTGCAACACATCTGACTGTGGGATTTTCAACTGGTGGAAACACAAATCGCTTGTTTCAGGCCCGAGCCCGAATTTGTGCAAATCACAAGCAGGGGGAGTATTTCATAGTTACACGAGTCTTTTCACGCTCTTCTGTTTGCAGTTTACCACATGAATATACTGCATGGTTCAATTAATTCTCCATTCAGCAAGAATTTCCTTTTTTCTTATTAATACCTTATAATATGTAATTCTAAATTAGAAAAAAAAAATTAAAAGTAAAAAGGATAACAAGGTACAAATACGAAACCCAAATTGGTTGGGATGGTTCCATCGTGAAGAGTGTCAGAAAAGTGCGCACTAAAATTTACAAATCAAATTGTAAATCGATAGACTGATATTGGTAGTCTATGTCTTGGTTTTAATTGAATTTATTCATTCAGAGAAGAGACGAGCAAGTGCAGCTTGGGTCCTTGAGTACAGTTAATTAAACAGGTGCCTGGCGGTGAGTCACTGATTGGATCTCTAACAAACAGGTGTACATTGTGTTGTTGATTACTGATGCCAGAAAAAAAAAAAAGAGCCTGTGTTCACATTCAACTCATACACAAAGGTTTTTAACTTTTCTGCAGACTCGAGTTGCCCTTGGTCCTGCTTTATTTTCGCCATGATTCCTTTTTTTTTCGTCATTATTATTCCACTTCAGTGTTGCAGCATCGGTCTACATGCATTCTATTCTTGCCACGTTTTGATGCTTTAATGCATTCGGGCAGATTACCCAGTCAGCCTGAATTGCGCTGCCAGCTTGGACATGTCAGCGATGCCATTATTATGTCTGATGAAAGTGGGAGAGACCTTATAGGGACCTATGCGCCACGCTGCCATCACACAAAGGGAACGCTCTCTCAGATGGTAAACCATAAACACTGGCCTTTTCACAGTCACCTTGGAGAGCACGTGAAATCTGACGTTAAGGGCAGATTTGATTTGATTTGATTATTTCGAACATGTAAGAAAGGAAAGAGAATTGAAAAGGATACAAAACCAAATACATAATAAATACATTAATAATAATAATAATAATAATAATAATAATAATAATTATTATTATTATAATAAAAAAATGTATAAATAAAACATAAGAATAAGTAAGCAAACACCAGTGAAAATACAAGTTCATGTTGATGTTCGAAAGGGGGTAGGAAGAAGTAAGGACTTATATATTCCTACCCCTATGAACTAAATTAATGTTATTTAACAGAAAATACAAAACAGAAAACAACAGATTGATGTGAAGTGCTTGCAAATTGGTCTACAAAGTGCTGTGCACAATCAAACAAATATATTTCTCAGTGCTGCTGCAGGTTCGGGTGTGTGTGTGTGTGTGTGTGTGTGTGCGTGTGTGCGTGTGCGTGTGTGCGTGCGTGCACGCGCGCGTGCGTAGCTATCAGCAGGCACCGGGTGGTGTGAGCATGCGAGTCAGGCAGTAATCCAGCCCTGAGCTGGTCATGTGCTGCAGTCATGGGTCTTAGCTGAGAGACAGATGCTAAGCACATGACTCCTTATATGCCGCCGCCGCCGCTGGAATGCACTGGATGGAGACGTGAGCTGTTGTTATTTCCTTTTCCCACTTTTTTCCTCCTCCGTGTGTCTTCGATTGGCGCTGCAGGCACCGCAGGAGGGATTTTGATTTCCCATTTTTTTTCCCCCCAGAAGTGATTCCAGTATAACCTTATCTTGCACCGCTGTTTGAAATATCGATCGTCCTCTCTAACTGTGTCAACGTCATGCTAGGATGCTATGATTGAAGGCGGTGTGTGACACCCTCGGCAAGCTGAAGCATTTGGTGCCGCACGTTCTTTGCAGCGACAAAGTAGATTATAGATCCATCTTTGACTCCTGCGGTTCCTTTCTGAACTTGAAGCCACATCAGGATCATGTTCACCGCCGAAGGGTTAATTGACTTCACAACTGCATAAAGGCAATCACTCAATGGCATACTGCAAATTCCAATGTATTCCAGTTAACATGGATAGAAAATCTCAATCCCAGCTGTCGTAAGGTGAAGTTGCAACAAAGATATAATCTCTGATCTCCGCTAAGTTATTATTATTATTATTATTATTATTATTATTTTATTTAACCTTTATTTAACCAAGTCGGCCCCACTGAGATACAAGACCTCTTTTTCAGGGGAAGCCTGGCCAAGATAGCAGCAGAGTTTGAGTTAAAAGTTACATTAAGACAGACGACAAAACATGGACATAGGTTCTGCCTTTCTGTAGCTGAGAGTGTGCCTCTCAGCAACAAAGAGCATTTTCAAAATGTTTCAAACAATCTCTGGCGTACGTGACAACACCCGCATCCGCAAAGCAGACTCAATTAGTGTCGCATTACCCTGGCGCGGCTGTCAGTCTTTCCGTGCACCTCTACGCCTAATCACCAGCTAATTTCATCCACGCTCAACACTTTTTCATCGAGGGAGAGGAACGCAGTCGCACCTTGGTGTGATCCATGTCTCCGCTCGGCGGCCGGGTTTTCGCTAAGTGGAACTTAAGTGTGCTCTGAAGGTGGGTGGAGGTGGGGGGTGGGGGGTCGGATGGAGGGTGGGGGGTGAGAAGGTGGTGGTGGGAGAGGTGCGTCATCACACTCACTCATCTACTAGCCTGGTCTTGTTCCGCCCTTCCTGCGGTGTTCCAAGCCATGTCATTATTTCCTACGCATGGCTAATTATAGCTTTAAGTTTCCTTGTGTAATATGACGGAAAGTTAATGGGATGTAACGTTCATTTTTTTCTTGCAATGATTTTCTTCTCGCACTGAAAAGAAAAAGATGATTGTGGCCAAGCGTTGTTGCCTTGTTACGACTGCCGGTGTGTGTATGTGTGTGTGTGTGGCAGGTCTGGGCGGCGCCTGTGGCTACCTGGTCGGCGCCATGGACTGGGGCCACTCTCTCATCGGCCAGGCGCTGGGCTCCGAGTACCAGGTCATCTACTTCTTCTCGGCGCTGACCTGGGGCATCTTCCTCACCGTGCACCTCTTCAGCATTCCCGAGCAGCCCCTGTGCAAGGAGCGCTCGGCCTCGGTGGCGTCGCCGCCCAACGCGCTCCGCCTCCTCAGCGCCCACAGCAACGGCTACGGGGCGCTGGCCAAAGAGCCCGGCACCCCCGCCGTCCCCGCGCCCGTCGCGGACCTCAGGCCGAGGTCTTTCTCCGCCCTGGGGGAGGCCAACTCTGTGACCTCCAGTGCCAAACAGCCAAACAAGGAGGTAGGAACTGCACTAATTGGGCTCTAGGAGGGTCCAATTAAGAAAACGCACCGTTGAAAAGGGAACACAATGTCTTTCTTTTGATGGCTCACCCCAGAGCTGTGCGTCATTTTTTTGTTCTGTTTCAAGCACCGATGAGTGCCATGAAGAGAGCACATGTAGATTGCAATTTGTCTTTAATTATGTTTGCTGTTCTTTTTCTTCCCTTTTTATAATATATATATATTTAATATATTTCTGCTGGATAAATAGCAAAATATTGACCAAATCCTCAGTGAATTTGTCGACTGGTGCGATAGCGTAGTAGCAGTACCACAGTAACGTAAGCAATTAGGCACTTTTCTCGTTCAAAAGGAGAGAAGATAAAATAGAAAAATATGAGATCAAGTGGGACATGAAACGACTTGGATTAGCGCCTGCATCGTTTCAATTCGTGGCGTCGCAGATCTCAATCTGGCATTGCAATTCGCTGCTAGAATGCTGAAGCGAATGCGGAGACTGGGGAGGGGGGGTAGTACGAGATATAGGAACAGGTAACCCTACCCAATATGCCTGCAGCCTTCAACAGCAACAGTGAACGTCAGGAAACTGACGGTAAACTGTTTCATCGTCGTCGAGTGTGATTGGCAGCGTTAAAGTCTGCTTGGATCGAGGCTGCTTGTATTCAATGCCCTGAAGTGGTGCTGACAGGCGCTTCAGAGAGATGATGCTGGCATCCTTTGAAATGCTCTTTTGTTTGTTTGTTTTTTTTTGTTTTTTTCCATTTGATCTTTGTGGTGCTGTCGTGACAGCTGCGTGTTTGACCTCAGTGAAGCTTCGCTGGAGACAAACCCAGAAACCTCTCCACAGCCAAATTGGCTTTATTTTCCTCCGCACTGCTTCTGAGTGAACAAACTGGCACTGAACGCGACCTTTGAATTGTAATGTGTTCCAACACAGGGAGAAACTATGCGAGCCAGTTCTTGCCGTCCAATTGAAATGTCTGTCGGCGCAGAAAGGAATGATTACAATAGTTGCAAAATGAATGAATTGTGGTCTCGCTGTGAGTTTAAGACACACGATCGAAATTGTTTTAAAATTGTTTCGAAAAATCGAAAGATAAACCGTTTGTTGCTGTTCTTTTACAATGTAAGAAAGACTCAACACATAATATAAAAAGCACGTCTGTAAATAAATATCCAGATGATGTGCAGTATAGTATATGTACGAGATGAATTAATTAGAACAGAATTCATTAGACGAGAATAAAGCGGTTTTAGTCTATGGATCCTCCAGCAACCTGACGTCAGTGAGAGCCGCCCTAAACTTCTCTCCGTATGAGCTGATGACAAACCCGCAGAGGAATTCATTTAGCTATCCTGACGGAGGCATTAAGCGCGAATACACTAGCATCGAAATTTAATTTCCTGCAGGATGCAGAGAGGTGCTTAACGAGCGGCGCCTCGGCTATTTCCGACTCCATTTGAAGTCCTGATCAAAAGACGATGCAAAGGCGACGACGGTTTGTGTTTCCGGGTTTAAGCGTTAACTTGATGTAAAAAAAAATAAAAAAATAAAAAACGCGGGCAAATATTGTCGCACAAGGCCACGCAAAGCTTAAATTTAAATCCAGCGTCATTTTATGCTATTAGATGAACCATTTCAAGGTGAACTGTTCAGTATTGCCTTTTTTCCCCCTGTCTGTTGGACACTTAAATCCCTACAGGCGGTGCTCTGCGGCCTTTTATTTTTTCATTTTCCTCTTCTTCGAAGCTTTTGATGTGTTGTCGAGCGTGAAGCCTGCTGTTCAGTTTATTCGTTTTTGTTGCCTCTTGGCTGTGAGCGCTGATGTGTCACGCCGCTGCCGCGTGTCCGCAGACCCAGAAGAGGATGACCCTGAGGTCCCTCATGAGGGCCTTCATCAACATGCCCAGCCATTACCGCTACCTGTGCGTCAGTCACCTGCTGGGATGGACGGCCTTCCTCTGCAACATGCTCTTCTTCACCGACTTCATGGGACAGGTATTCAAAATCAGTGCAAACCAATGATAAAAGGGAATAAAAAGCCATTTCTGCAAAACCATAGAAAAAAATTCCAAACCAGAGATGCTTTTTGTCTTCTCTGACATTTTGAAGAGCTTCAACTTTCTTTTTGTTTTCTTGTCAGTTTGTTGTTTTCCATTCATCTTTTTTCTGTTACCTGATTCAAGGTCATGGGTGCCTGTTTTTTTTTTTTTTTTAAGTTTTCTTTTCAGTGAAGTAGTTTACTTGAATATAACTTATATATAAAGATAAATATATACATATATTTTATACATATGTACACATATTTATGATATATGTAACATATATATTAAGCAACTAATACTATATAGAAATTCCCTTAACGCTTGAGTCATTTTTCCAGCAAGAATTTCAGTCAAAGATTTTGTCTGTTGCAGCTTCTGAACTTTTATCTCTTTTGTGAAGCCCTTTTCTAACAGTTACTATGATTCTCAGGACATAATAGGTTTTTCAAGAATTTCTTATTGTAGTGGAGGGCAAGCCCTTTAATACCACGGAGGGACAAGAGCCTGCGAAAGTCCTTTGACAATGATTTCAAACCAGTCTGTAAGGTTTTCTTAAATGTCACATGGTTCGTTTTTTTTTGTTGTTTTTTTTTAATCCATCCCGAAACTGCAGTGGAGCAGAATTTTACAGAAAACGTCATCTTTAACCCTCTGACACCGGGTGTTGACACCAACTTGGTGGACGTATCAGTGGGATTTGTGACATCACAAAATGCTGATTACCAGAACTGAGACTTTTTTTTTTTTTTCCATTTCTGGGATGCGGAGACCGAGCGATATCATTTTAAAAACTAATTGGCAAAGTGAATTTTGTATAACATCGCGCCTGAACGTGCCTCCAGGGCTCGAGAGTTTAATGGGCTGCATGAAGGTCACCGTGTCGGTAATGCGGAGATGTTATTGAGATTTGCATGGAAGCCTGTCCAACCGGAGCCGTTGGTTAATCACCTGCGCAGCCTCCCACCTGGACACGACGCCTCACCCTCCGACAACCACATCTAGAGTTGTTTTTCCCTCCCTTCTCTCCTGCAGATTGTTTACAAGGGGAACCCTTACGCGGAGCACAACTCCACGGCCTACATGACCTATGAGAGAGGGGTGGAAGTGGGCTGCTGGGGCCTGTGCATCAACGCCGTGTCCTCGGCTCTCTACTCATGTGAGTTTGTTGTGAAGGTGTCGGGCGGAATGCGAGTACGCGTCTTCATCTTTGTGCCCAAACAAAGCAGCCCAGATGCAGCCCGTGCCCGGCGCACTCGTCATTAGCCGCTTTGTGACTGGCAGGCGGCCAATTACAGCCTCGGGTTGTGTGGCATAACCAGTCATTAGACGACCGCCTATCACATGGTTGCGTTTGAATTTTTCGTAGGTTGCTGCAGCCTGGAAAAATAGCCATTACCAGGAAGGAAATATCAGATTTCTTGATAGTTATACACATTCACTCTTCAAAGGAAGCCTGTTCAAGCTGTTGTGATCATTCTGCGAGTCAGTATGAAACGTCACCTACCTGTGCGTCACTACAGTGCAGTATGAAATTTGGAAGCGCTAAAAGCACACAAACACCTGACTAAACCACACAGATGTGTTCTGGACATGTGATTGGAGTTCTTCCAAAGGCATCAATTTGAACGAAACCTCTCATTTAATGTACTCAAGCAACAGATCTGTTCTAAATGTGGCTGAATGCGGCTAAATGCGGCTAGGCAGCGCCTTGCATGCCAGCAGCCACCCATTGGTGTATGAATGTGTGCGTGAATGGGTGAATGAGAGGCCTTTGTAAGGCGCTTTGGGGTACCGTGAAGGTGCTGGAAAAGCGCTTTATAAGTGCAGTCCATTTACCATTTACCATTTACATATAATCTGCAGCGCAAAGTATCTCCCTGTTCCATCTCCTTTTCTTTTCTGCTTGTGGAAATAAAGTATCCAGCGTGATGGAAGGCTCGACCGGATTCAGCCTGTTCTGCGTTTTTGTCACGTATGGCTTCTGTCTGACAGCCGACCGATGTCGCTTGTCTCCCCCTGTCTCCCCCAGACGTGCAGCGTTTCCTCCTGCCCTACATCGGCCTGAAGGCTCTCTACTTCATGGGCTACTTTGTCTTCGGCATGGGCACCAGCCTCATCGGACTCTTCCCCAACATCATCGCCACGCTCGTCCTGTGCAGCGTGTTTGGCGTCATGTCCAGCACGCTCTACACCATCCCGTTCAACCTGATCGCCGAGTACCAGCGTGAGGAAGAGGTACGCTGAGTGTCAAAGGGAAAAAAGAGGGGGGGGAAAAATCAATCAATTTGAAAGAAAATTAAGCATTAAAAATCAAGCTGGCATAAAAAAAAATAAAAAAAAACGGTTTAGCAATGAATTAGGAGCAGAGTCACACCGGATTATAATTTTAATATAACATGACTGTGGTGTGTTTAATAGACATCATTAGTCAGGAGAATAACCTGCTGATGGCTTGAATAATGAGACTGCTTCGCCGAGTTCAGCCGACCAAACATTCTGAAGAAGATGGAGAAACAGGAGACGCTCGTTGAGAATGACGCACGTGGGACAGTTTGAATGGCGCGTGCATGCAGGGACGTACGAAGAAGAAGAAGAAGAAGAAGAAGAAGAAGAAGAAGAAGAAGAAGAAGAAGGGGAAGAAGAGTAATCAACCGTTTGAGCTACTCGGTTTCACTAAAGTAAAAGCCTCCTTCCCTGAGGCTGTTTGCTTGAACTTAAAGCAGCATCTGACATCGTCTGGGTCGAAGTCCCCCCCCCCCCCCTCCAACAACCTCTTCGAGCTGTAAAACACGTCATTCATCCGTGTGTGCACAGGCCGAGCGGGACTTATAGCAGGTGGGAAATGACCTTCCCTGTGTACAACTAACTGGTGGACAGAGGACTCTAATTAAATCTGTGTTATCACGCCGGGATCATCCGCTATCAGCGTGTTCCCCAGGAGACCCTGACATCATAAACCCATCACTTTTTCTTTTATTTTTATGAAGAACTGTCTGCCTGCGCGACATAAAAGGGGCCGACTGTGTAAAGCAGTAAACACCCTTTGAATGAAAACGAGGAAAAGAAATGACTTTTTAGATAGACAGACACAGTTCTGGAAATCCCTTTGTGATGTCATACAGGGTGAGTGGAAGGGTCCCCCCCTCTTCTTTGTTTTGTGAGGTTCCGACAAAGCATCCGTTTGTTCCCTTGTTCTTTCCTCTTTGCGAACGAAGCTCCGCTCTGAAGGGCGCGACCCAAATTCAGTCGGTCGTCGGCTGAAAAAACTGCCGTTGAACCTTCTCGCAGGGGCTGAACATCACATGGGCGAGAGCTCAGACCTCGTAAAAGAAAAAAGGAATATGCACTCGCGCCTGCGCGCGCACACACACACACACGCACACACACAGGTGGTTAGACAGTGTTATCCAGAGTGCGTCTGCATCTGTTTGCCAAATGTTGATTGTTTCCTGTCAGGAACATCTCCGGTAATGGTTCCCATCCTCCTCCTCCTCCTCCTCTTCCTCCTCTTCTTCCTCCACCTCTCTTCTCTCGCTCTCTCTCTCTTTCTCGATTTGTCACCCAGGAGCAACTGAAGCAGCGAGGCAGCGGCGCGAGCCAGCGGGGCAGTGGGGTGGACTGCGCCGCGCTCACCTGCATGGTCCAGCTGGCTCAGATCATCGTGGGGGCGGGGCTGGGCGCCCTGGTCAACATGGCGGGCAGCGTGATCGTGGTGGTGCTCTCGGCCTCCACCGCCGCGCTGCTTGGCTGCGTCTTCATCGCCGTCTTCATCAGATACGTGGATTGATTCTGCCATTTGTGGAAACTATTTTGATGCTGTTTTAATAAATAAAGATTGTTTATTGTGTGGCTCGTGTAGGTTTTTTTTTTTACGTTTTTTTTTTTAAGTTTTGTCATTTATTTGCCAATTTTGGAAGAGTTTATTTACAACACCGGATGTTTTTCCCCCACTAGTGCTTACAAAGATGACACAAATCAAAATGCTAATTTTGTGTTTGGACTGAAAACAAAAACAATACGCCTGCTTGATGTTTGCAGTTTGATCCCGATAGGTTACAAAACAGGCCTTAAAGGCCCCACAGTGCATTAAAAAAAAAACTTTACCCAGTGGTCATAACGTAACTATGGTGGCAGGAAGAGTTCGGACATTCTGGACTCTCATTTTTGAAATGGGATCTCTTCCTTTCCTTTGACTTTCCTTTGACAAAGATTGAAAGTGAGAGTGCTGTTAGACTTGGCGCGCCTGTTTTGACTGAAACAGACTGTGTCCGTCAATCAGTCTGTGACTCATCGAGATCAGTGCAGTTTGGCTGAGAGGGTAAGTGGGCAGAGGCTGTTTCAGGGTGGTCATCTGCTTTCAAACAAACAAACGTTGTATTGGGCACAGAGCCACATTGGGTTGATTCCACCGTCATTTAAAAAGGTCAAGTCCTTTCAAGTCATCTGTCTCAAGTCCAAGTCAAGTCGAGTCTTTTATCAGTGTTAGTCAAGCAAGTCTCAAGTCCTCAAGTTTGTGACTGAGTCAAGTCATGGGACTCGAGTCTCCCAACTCAAGTTTCAACCTGAACGACCTTTGCACCGTTTCAGATAAAGATACCAGTCCTCCTATGAAAAAAAAAAATCAATATCAGCCTCAGCCTGCCAGTTTCCCCCCCCCCACCCCATTTTGCTTTTTGCACCAGATCCATTAAAATGTCCTCTTTCTTTTCCACACTTCCCACGTCTTTTAAAAAAAAAAAAAAAACAAGGCTCTAAGTAAACTTCTCAGTGGGCATTGAAAAACAACCTCTAATGGATTCAAGTGGCTGCCTCGGCACACCGTGAAAAAGCAGCACAAAACGACAGGCCGAGACTGACAAAGAACTGACAAAGAACTGTGCGCCCCCCCCGACCCCTCGCCCCCTTATTTTCTGGTGAAAACGGCTTACCGATAGCTGACGCAGCGAGGCACAGTCGAACGTCTGTGTCATTTGAATGTAAGCAATGGGGAGCAGCGGGTGGTGCCCAATCACTCAGGAGACAGGATGCCAGACTGGGCAACAGAGCGGAACGAGGCACCGGCGTGGAACTCGGAAGTGAAGTTACACATAGAGCGACCCCTGCAACACGGAGCCCACTGGCTGCTCCCTCTGCCTCGAGAGAGTCGTGCCTGCAGTGCACGAGGTGTTGCGAATACATGTCCATGAGTTCAGAAATCTCAGAAATGTGTTTGATAGAAATCAAATGCATACAAATTTAAAAGTGCTGAGTGCCGTGAATAACACACTCGTCCTTCGTCGCCGCCGGGAGTCGTTTGTTTTTCTGTCTACTTCCTTTGAGTTGGGACACAAGCAAGGAGAAAATAAATGCTCTTAAAAGCCAAACTGGCGGATGTTTCAGAGACGGGCGACAATGCAGCAGCGGAGATTAAGAGTGCTTTCAAAGCAAAGAACATCGCTGACGATGTTTCCCCCAGGATGGCTGTGCGAGACTTTGGCAAGAGTCGAGTGGCGCGCCGCGGCATCAAAAGCTGAAAGCTAAATGCGCAGGTGTGAAAGCGTGAAAAAAAAAAAAAAAAAAAATCAGACTTTGTGACAGACAGAATAGTCAGCCCACTTGGATTCAGTTTCTCTTCAGCCAGATGGATACATGAGATAAATAAAGGATCATTAGCGCTCCATCTGGTGCGCCAGGTTGGCGTTACCTCACGGGCACAAGCACGGCACCTTCATGTTTTTATTTAGCCTCTTTTTGTTTTGTTTTATTGAAATAATTGAATTGATTGAACTGATTCTAATTGAAATCTAGAGTGAAGCCTCTCCAATGGCTGTGCTTTCACACGGGCCACTTTGTTGCGACTGAGGCGTCGCTTTTTGCTTCAGGCCACTCTCTCTGTCCACTTCCGTGCCCTGCCTATCAAGCAATGGCTTCCCAGCACGCATTGCACCTACCTCTGTGCTGGGAACCACTTACTGCCCAAAATGATGCGCCTGAGCGGCCCTGCGCAGTCCGACATGAAGGGAAACAAGGCACCCTTTAAAAGAAACGACAGAACGGAAGAAGGAACTTCTGAACTATGAAATTGAGCTGATTGTACACTCGTCTGCCCTGCTGGTTGTCCCGAGCCGCCGTGTGAAAGCAACCTGCTGGTTCCCATAATGAGCTTATTTGAATGTGGGCGGCGGCAGCTCAGTGTGACCGCAGCGTAGCCGCTCATGCCTCGTCCCTCATTAAATGTCTGCTTGCTTTGCATGCAAGCAGATCAGAAGCTATGTGACTTTCATTTATTTACTTATTCATTTTAGATTTGACTTTGTTTCACTTGTTTACTTGCAAAGCCCACACTTCTGAGTGTTGAGTGTGCAGTTTTGTACACTTTCTGGACGTTTTGATGTGAATACAGATGAAAAAGATAGCTGTTATCCAGCAAATTTGAAATTGTTTGCTTGACATTCAAAGCGTTGGCACAGTGAAACTTGATTTGCTTTTCGTGAAAGAGACGTTTTCTCTCGTCGCCGCGCCAGTTATAATGTCTTGCTATTTATTAGACCTAATGGTGTGTAAATAGACACATTTACATTTCGGGTACACACACACACACACACACACACACACACACACACACACACACAAACACCCAGGAGGATTGCAGGCAGCATGAGAACTCCAATGGATTTGTTTAATGAAGGAAGGCGATGAAATCTGCTGTTGTGCTGAATCCACTGCAGCAAAACCCCTGTAAACTGTCTGCGTTATCAAAGCATGCGTGGGACCAGAGATCACGGACTTACTCTCTGCCTAACAGGTGAACCTCGTCCTTATAGAGCCTTTGTGTTTGTTCCAGGTGACTGACTCGGTGATTGATGCTGAATTGTACGATTGAGAGACTTTTTCTTAGCACTTTATAGGCCTGGATGAGACATATACGTAGTAATATTGAGGCTGTCATAGTTTTAATAACTAGCCTTTTATTTCACTTTAGATTGTCTTAATTGCTTATTTTTACGAACTGAACCCACTCACCGAGACAAGCTGTTCAGTTCCGTTCAGTTCAGTCCATCGAGAAGCCCTGAGCCACCTCGACCAGCCCGCTACTCCACAGCTTCAAAGTGCTCTTTGAAGCACTTTGACCTTGTTGCTCTTTGACCAACTAGGTCACATGTTAATTCCACGAGGACCATGTTCTGCCTTCTCTGGATGATAAATATGATCTTTTTATTAGCGTAAAACCGTCACTGACTGACCAATCTCAGGATAAGATCTGTTTGGATAAAATGAAAGGCTCTCCGTGTCAGATTTACTGTGTCAGATGCAGTGACGAGACAAAACCTCCACCAAACAAGTGGACCTGTTTTGTATGTAAAATTTAATTTTCAGTTTTGCGACTTAACACAACAGCAAGAGAACATTGTATTTTCTTTTCCATTTACCGCTGACAGGTGGCTGTAAATCCACACTTGGGGCCTTTAATCCCATGTAAATGGCTGCGCCTTGGACCTGAAAGGTTTACAACAGGGGTCATTTTCAACAGGGAACAGAAAACCATCAACAAAGGTTTAACAATATTTTTTTTGTTGTCAAAATACTATTTTGAGGCAGCACAATTTTGGTGACAGCATGAAAAGCAAACAATATTCACAATTCACAGGCGGATGGAGATTTTTTATTATTATTATTATTATTATTATTATTATTATTATTATTATTATTATTATTATTATTTTGCCTCTGGGCACCATCTGCAGTGCACTGTCCAATTTGTCAAACCTTTTCATGTTCTATTCCTCTGAGAAAGTGACCTTGGTTTGCGGCTGAAATTGCAATACAGTAGAAATAACAAAGTCATCTGTATACATTAGAAGACCATCATCACAGGTGCGCTTGAAACACATTCCATAATCAATGCAGCAACCACAATAGCAAAATCAAATGAGCTTGCCCCAAAGTCCTGCTGCTTGATCTGGACACAGACAATTTTTGGCACATACATGTTTCAAAGTCACACATTGGTTTTTTTGAGGCTGAATTCACAGGTATAAATTAAAACAGTGGATAAACTTTTTTTTTTTTTTTGTTAAAAAACTGGGGCGTTCCCTCAGAACTAAGTGCTGTTTTGGGGCAGATCCTGTCTGTCGTGGTACATGACAGCCCCCGGCGGGTAAAACAGCACAGCGGGCTCCTCGGGCACGTGGGCCGCGCCTGCAGCATCCCTGGGCTTGTTGGCCTCCTCCTTGGTGGTGGCGGTCATGGGCCGTATGGTCGGGGAGGTCATGGACCAGAAGAGTTTCCTCAGCGCCTTCCTGAACTCCCTCCTCATCAGGCAGTACAGGATGGGGTTGAGGCAGCTGTTGGAGTGCGCCAGGCACACGGACACGGGGAACACGTACACCTGCATGGTGTAGTACTCGTAGCTGAAGTGCACCACGTTGAGCTTCACCAGGATGCCCCAGGTAGTGAGCGCCTGGTTGGGCAGCCAGCACAGGAAGAAGGAGAGCACCACGATGGTGACGGACTTGGTGACCTTGGCACGCCGCTTGGAGCAGGAGGTGCTGATGTGCTTGGGCGTGATGAAGCGCAGCAGCAGCAGGTAGCACGCGGAGATGATGCCCAGGGGCACCACGAAGCCCAGCAGAACCTTCTGCGAGTGGTAGAGGCCCAGCCAGAACTGAGCCGTGCCGTTGGCCTCCGGGAACTTGACCAGGCACAGGTCCTCGTCGCTGGAGACGGCCACGGTGGTGGAGAAGACGGCGGGTGGCAGCGCGGCGGTGACGGCGGTGCACCAGATGAAGACGGTGACGCAGCGTGCGGAGCAGCAGCAGTGCGCCGGCCGCCGCCTGCCCTGGAGCGCCGAGGCGAGCGACCAGTAGCGCGCCACGCTCATGGCGGTGAGGAAGAAGACGCTGGCGTACATGTTCATCGCCGTCACGTAGGAGACGATCTTGCACATGGCTTTGCCGAAGAGCCAGGTGAAGTCCAGCGCGTTCTCCACCGCCCAGAAGGGCAGCGTCAGCACGAACTGGAAGTCGGTCACCGCCAGGCTGGTGACGAACAGGTTGATGGAGGACTTTTTCCACACCTGCTTGGACTTCATCAGGTAGAGCACCAGCAGGTTGCCCACCAGACCCAGCGCGCAAACCAGCGAGTAGATAACCGAGATGACGATGCGCACCACGGCGGCGCCGTCCCCGGAGAAGTAGGTCCGGTTGGAGCCTGGCAGCAGCGGCTGGTGCTGGTCCTCCTGGTGCCGCTGCTGCCCGCCGCTGCTGCTGTTGGAGACGTAGCTGAAGTTGAAGGGCAAGAACCCCGCCGAGCCCTCGTAGCCGCTGTCCATAAATTCTCCCGACATTTTATTTTATTTTATTTTTTAAATAACTTTTATTCCCCGGGGGAGGTTAACCGTGAACGCATCGCACCTGGAGGAGAGAGGAGTTGGTCGCTTTCAGGGTTTTGCGCCTCCGTGACGCACCGCAGGCGCGCATCGCAAAAGCTTTAATGTTGTTTTCCGTCTCCTCTTGTTCATGAAAAAAAATAAAGGAACGAAATAAAGTAGAAGAATTCGGATACCGTCGCGCCACTCAGCTGAGGAACGAAGCTCCTCGCGAGGTTTGCTCCGCGCTTTTCTCTGTGCGTCTCACTCAGCTCGCTCTCCTAAGGAAAAAAAAAATGGCTTGACGCAGCGAGATAGACCAGCAGGGTGCTGTCCACGTTCCCTTTGAAAATAAATAAATGAATGAATGAATAGGTGATGGAGTGTTTAAATTGAATAGGATAAAAGGAGTGATTTGAAAAAAATCTCTGGAAGTTTAATCTCTTATAGACCTTTCTCTCTCTCTCTCTCTCTCTCTCTCTCAATCTCTCTCTCTCTCTCTCTCTCTCTCTCTCTCTCTCCCCCCTCCCTCTCTCTCTCTCTCTCTCTCTCTCTCTCTCTCTCACACACACACACACACAAAGCTGGATTTGGTATGGCATTTCAAGCCAGTCTCTCTATCATAAAAAATGTAGCGCTCAGATATCAGATTTATTGACTGTAATCCACATTTCACCCATCAGGGAGTCTGAATATATATTTTTTTATGCACATGCTGATGCTGTAAAGCAGCTCTGTGGTATTTTGAGTCTCGGCACGTATTGTAAAAGCCATACATTTATGATAGTAGATGTCTCCTGGAAATATGTGAGAAAAGGAACCAAAAAAAGACATGTTGCATGATAACACTGTGGGCCCTGGAGCAGATGAGGGACGTGAGCTAATAAACAACAGTGCAGAGCAGAGGCCGGCTGGAGTTAACTGCTGGTTAAGCTGCACAGCTCTTATGGGTCAACCGGCCGGATGTTGAGAGGCTGAGCTGACAAAAGGTGTGCTGATGCACTAATGATGACCTGCTGGCGGGATTAACTGCAGGGTCGTAGCAGGTGTGGCTCGTTAAGGGCAACCAGCGAAACCTGCAGACAATACAGAGCGCAGCGCGAGAGACCAGGAGCGAGACGTTGACATGCACATGAGATACTCTGATCATCTAATGTGAATGTAAACACATTGACTGACAGAAACACAGTAGCAGAAGAACCTGTATGATTAACCGAGGACGGCTCCTCCACCTGGGCACACGGCAGCAATAGTAAAGATTTGGAATCGGTGTTGATATGGAACCTTGCAGCATGCAGGAAGTTGTACTTCAAAATGCTCAGCCACACGAGGGACGCACGGCTTAAGGATGCTGGGCACGCATGTTGCACCCAGCAGGAATGATGCTGGACACCCAAGATGAATCGCGTCCAGTTGATGGGTGATTGCTTCAGATGAAAAATGGTCACTCCACACCGCCCCCGCACCCTTCCCTTCCCTTTTTTTTTTTTTTTTTTTCAGATTTGAAAGTAGTGAAAACAACAACAGAAGTCTAGTGTTTTACAGATGGAATGAGGCACTTGTTTTTGTATCAAAAAGCGGGAAGAAGGTTGCGAAATGAAAGATGTCTCAGTAAATTACAGAGGGACTTTGTCATTTTAACAGAAAATGAGCTGTCATGGAAACATCACTGGGTATTTAGGGGTAATATAAAAGCAGGCCTTGTGAGCAAATGAATTCTGAATTCTTTTAAAACTTCTAATTAGAGTCCCAGTTTATAAGATGCCATTGTGCTGTGAGTGAAAGAAGGCAACACTGATGAACCAGCGAACGGTTTCCCCTCCATTTTCACCTCATATTAGGTATTTGTGACGTCCATATGTTTTTTCTACATTATGCTTTTATTGGTCTTCATGTTATTAAAATGTGCGAAAACTTGATTGCATCTAGAAGCATTAGCAACATTAGCCTTTGTTCATAAATGTGTGAAATACTGTGTGCAGTTTATGCTTTTTCTTTTTTTTTCAAATGCCCCGATGTACAAAGCCTGAAAATAATGGCGATTGTGACTCCATCTGGATTATTACACTTCAGAGGGACTCGCTAATGGACTCGCATACAAATGGATTGTGCCGAGGAGGTTTGCTGACAGATAAAGCAATTTTCCATCAACAGCCACGCGTATCTATGTGTCAGATCTTCACCACAGGGGGGCGTCAAGGCAACGTGAATTCTATAGAAGCCTTGGCCATCAGCTTCAGGACGTCTAATAAGTTTCAGACTCTTGGCAATAAATACTTCAAGATTTGCTTGTTTTGTTTAATCCTCAGGGCAACACAGATTTAGCTGGTTTCTCAATGCTTTAAAGTCAGGGGCCATGTGAGGTAACAGCAGATGGGATTAAAAACTCATACTCAAACACTTAGAGCTGCAGGGGCCGCACGGACCTTCAGCTTCCTGTCAGCAGATCGACAAGAGGCTTCATGGGGTTTCAACCGACGATGCTTTCCTTCGTCTCTGGGCGATCAGGAACGAGTGCTGCTCCAGTTTGTTTTGATCTTTAGCATCAATCCAAGTGTCCCTCAAAGGGAGCACTGACTTTTAGCTTCAGGTCATGTCTGAAAAGTTCAGTGGCCCAAGTTGAAGTTCTCATAAGCGCCTGAGCTAACATGACAACATAGACTGGGGCCTGGTTTATCAGCATTTTGACCTTTGGCCTCTGCTCACCTGATTTATGAAGTGGGATTGAGAAGGTTTAAAACCTGCAATCCTCTGCATACTTGGGGTGTAACCATTAATCATATTGGATGTAATTGTGTAGTAATAATCATGGCATTAGCATGCGGTGCCAAAGACCCTCAGTTAATTGGAATATTATTACTCCCTACTCCCACAGGTTCAGACAAATTGCTTTTCAAGGTCTTAACATGCTAATGAAAGTTTGCAAGCTTTGGATGTGGGGAAATAGTGTAAGCCCGGTTGTCTGAAAAGTAGAAGGCCTTCTTCAGTGAGAGATGTGACACAAGAGGACACCTTTTTTTCTTTTTCTTTGTATGAGTGTCTCGCGAAACCCTGCCAGCAGGAATAATTCATTACTGAGGCTCATTAGTGTCACATGTGAATTTCAGAATTATTAGAACAAAGGAGGGACTGATGGTGCAAGGGGTTCAACTGATCTGGCAAACAAACAGGGGAAGGGAACTAAAGCTACAGTTAGTGCATCCCATCTGAGTGATTTTCCTTTGACGTTTAAAATATCACCTTACTGTCAAACATGATCTAAGAGCTGACTGGGGAAATTAAGGGAAATTCCTCGGATAAATTCCAAAGCTGCTCTCGGAAGAAAATGTGGTGACTGATGCCAGTGTTTGTCTGCCAACTGTTGTGGGAATTTCACAAAGATGCGTTTGACAACACTTGGCAAACTGAATATTTAGTGAGCACTCATGAAACTGCTGCAGATTTTTTTGTTTTTCTTTGTTTTCTTCGAGAGGGTGCCATCAAGTTACAGCTGATGTGGGGAGGAGTGGAGGAGGGCATTGAGTGTTTTGGGGAGCCACCCCATTGGAGGCAAAAAAAAATATTGAAGTAAATGTTGTAATTTACATTAAAACACTGAAAAAAAATGGATGAAATGCATCCATTTTATGACTTACTTACTACTAATATATTCCCTCAAGTCCGGCAGGTCGCCCCCGGGCCATAGTTAGTTTTCCCACCCCTGATTTAGTAGGTTAAAAAGAAAAAAAACACTTTCCCGTACCTGAGTGAACAACATGAGTGCAGCGGAAATGTGGAGCGCCGAGGGACAAGAGGTCGGAGTGATTTGATAAGCACTGCACAAGCTTTTTAGAAGGAAGTACCAGAACGGAACTATCAAAGCAAAAGATACATTTTGTATTTCCTGTATTCAGTAAAATGCATTTTTGGAAAATACAAAACAACAACAACAACAAGAACAAAATGTAGCCACAAATGAGCAAGAGTGGCTGTTTGTCTTTGGGAGAGAGGACTGAAGGGCATGCAGAGAAAAAAAGGAGTGGGTGACAGTGAAAGTAGACCGCAGTCATGTCTTTGGACCGGTTCTGATCTGTTCTAACTAAAAGCAATTGGATCTGTGGCATTTCAAGACAGAAGACAGATCCATGATGTTGGAAATATCCCGTCCGACTGAATTTAATTTTTCCTCTTTTTTTATTTATTTATTTTAAAAGCTGGTTGAAAAATAACCAAACCAATCAGCATCGTTTGAAGATAAGGAGGTGCTAGCTAGACACAACGAGCTTTAGCTGCCCTTCTTTAGAAAGGACCGAAACTAAACCTTCATCCAATCACCATTCATCCACTCCGGTTGTGACAGTCTGCTTGAGTTCAGCTTCTGGATTGAAGTGAGATAAATTATAATGGTCATTCTGCTGACCCCTAGTGGTTCTTATGCGAACTGAAAAAAACAAAAGAAAACAAGTCAGTCACAGCACTGATGCCGCGCCGTGTGTTTTCCATAGTCTTATAAAGCAGCCAGAGCTCAGCTGTCGGAGGCAGCAGGCAGCCTGCACGCATACCACAGAACAGACGGAGCTCGCGCCGCAGTTCTCCGAGTGTTCAGGCCATCTGCTGGGTGTCACCTGGAACCTGTAGCTGCTGCAGCTACAATGGAGCTTTGTTTGGAAAAATAGAAGCAGCATTACAACCTGCGAGTTCCCTCCAAATCAAACTTCCGAGACACATTTGTCTCACTGCCAGTCTGTTGTTGCCGTCAGCTCCGCATCCCAGTGCCACAGGCACGCCCCTGGTAGAGGGAAATCGCAGCTGTCGCTCCTTTTGAAGACAGCCAGGGAACATGTGGAATTGGGTCAAAGATCACATTGTTGATTGCATGTTGGCAGCAGGGGAAAGGAAATTAACTTGCTGGTTTAAAGGCAAAGAGGAAGACGGGACGGGAACGAGCGAGGTGCGTCTCTTTTGATGTCTGAGGGATGAACTTTGGCACATTTTTCAGATAGGATCTGATTCTGCGAGCGTGTGACAAGCAAGATTAAATTTTGTGATCCCTGATGAAACCCTACAAAATCTCACCAAGCTCCACCTCTGTAAAAATCAAAGTTTTTCTTTCTTTTTTTCTTTCTTTTTTTTTTTTTAAGGCTGTACCCAGTTTAGAGATGAAAGTGAGGGATTAGCATCAGGAGGAGATAAAGACAAAGCAAAACATTTTTATGCAGTTTTTTTTCTTATTTATGAATCCTTCAAAATAAAAAGTCTTTGGTGACTTGGTATTAGTATTGCGAAGGGGTAAAATGTTTGATCATTTCAAAATAAAGTAAGAACAAAGTTTCCCAAAAAAGCTGTCAATCACTGTACATCTGAAAGTTGCCTTTTATTTATAAAATCTACTGTTTGAACTACAAAAAAGTGTGTTTAACTCAAATTGGAAAGATGATTTCTATCTTTTCCAGTCCTGTGACACAGGTCCAATCAGTAACTCTTCATTATAAACAGTTTGTTTGTTTTTTTCCACAGGGAGTGTCGCAGTGTACCGCAGCGGGATGTCGAGGGAAAGTCCCCCCTCCCCCTTCCCATGTCATTTTCACACCTCTGACTCGAGTATGGCGAACACGCCCCCATAAAACTATAACCTGAGCACATCGACCCAGCAGAGGCCGACCATCGATCTTCACTCGCTCCGAAAGCGTCCCGCGTGTGTTTGCCGCGGTTACGACGCCATAAACGTCGCATGATTGCGCGTTCAAGTTTCAGTTGAAACCGGTTATCGGCCCACAGAGGTTTCAATGGTTGTGAGATGCTTATCTGTGAGTGGCTGCATATCAGTGAGCGCTCGCCGCTTCCGCACCGGGATCAAAAACCATCCGATGGATACAGGCCCAGTTTGGGAAACTCTTTTTATGAAACATCTGGGATGTGCCAACGCAGTTTGGCTCGTTTTCCAGAGGGAAAAAAAAATCAAAGGTGAAAAAGTGAATTCTGATTGCATAAATGACCAGCAAATGCACATTAAATATTTATTGATGGTGTACAAATATACTCAACCCAATCTGTCTAAACTCAGATATAAATTAGAAAGCCTGTGTTGAGTGTGCAGAGGCTCAGATGAGCCTCCACACACTGGACCGCCTGTTCTGCCTTTGCAGCTCAGCTACTAATATAAACATGGGGGGGCGGGGGGGGGGAGAGATCTGCAGCACAAGTTCTCCTTGTCCTCCTGCAAACTGTCAGCCAGCAACTCTGCAAGCTTTCCTCGCATCACTAACGCTGGAGGGTGACAATGTCCCGCAGAGGAAGGAAATAATTGTGGCAGGTGGCAAGTTTTTTTTGTGTGTGTGTGTTTGTGTTTGTGTCTTTTCTTTTCGTTTGCTTTGCCAGGTTTATTGTGAAGCATCAATATTGTGCAAAGCGTGAAAAGACGTTTATCGGCGCAAGGCGCCGCCATTGAAGGCGCTTCTTCTCACTCATTCGTTTCTTCCCCCTCAGCTACAGTTTATTCGCCTGAACTATTTTTATTGACTTTCCAACATAGCAACTATCTCCGTGTTGTTTTCGCAGGCAGGAGAGCTCGGTTGACGAGGCCATTAGCAGACTGTGGCTCCCCGCCAACGCGCCTCCAGTCGAACGTGCCACCAACTCAACGCAAATCCGTTCTTCATGCTTGCCGGACTTCTTCTGCCCATCTCCTGGACTCCCGCTGGACTCCAAAGAGCCCTGGCCCAGAGATCTTCCGGGCCCGGCCCGAGCTGTCCCGCAGAGGCGGACCACCTAATGACCGCCTCCGTCAGCATGAGGCCAAATGCTGCAGCTGTCACGTGAATCATAGAGTTTGCCTGCCGCCTTCACGACCTTCAGAATGGTGAGCTCCCCCCCCCCCCGGTCCCCCCCCTTTGATCAGACAGCGTTGGTGTGTGTCGTTTCTGTCGACTCTCCCGTCGGCGACGTCTGCGCCGCTCCGGTGTCCATCATGCTGAGCTTCTCCGTCACATTGCTCGGGGCTTCCCGCCGCCGCCGCCGCCGCCACCAGCAGAATCTGCATTTAAAACTGACCAACATTTCAAGGTGTTATGAGGACTAAACTAAAGTTTCCATGACACACACGTATCCATTTTTTCAACCTGGATCCCAGCAGAGAAGACTCGCACAATAATATAGTTTTAAATCTAAAAGTGCATATCGAGCCTTCTGTCTACATCTGATGCTCTGTTAAACCTTCCACATGTTTTGGAGGAGGGCAGGACCACTATTGGCCAGTGGGTGTTGTCACTAACCTGGGAGAGGCGTGACAGAGGTATCAGTGTCCCTTGTGACATCACAAAGGGTCGACATATTGCTGGAAATAAATGCATAGAACTGCACCGGCGCTAAAAGGTACGAGGTAGGAGGTCAAAGGTTTTGCTGACAGTACGACGGTGCTACTGTGGCAGATGCGTCATGCACTCGTCTTGCACTGCCGGATGTGACCACGTGCACCTGACTTAAAATAAGTAATGCAAAGGACTTACTGTGAAGAAAGGCAGATCAGCACGATCGCCACAATGAGGACCACCAGCACCACTATTAAGCCAGTGAGGATCGCACGTCGCATCCCGGGAGTCAAGGGCAAGGGAAGTACAACAAATTCACACCTGTGCCCTTCAAAACCGTCGTCGCACCTAAAAAAAAAGAAGAGAAAAAAGAAAGAATTGCACCTGTTGACTTAAGCTCAACTCAATTCACTCAAATTCTTCTCAGGACCCAATGTTCCTCTTATTGATATGGCAGATGATGGGACCATGACTCAATCCCGTATAAGTTCTAGTTTCCTGTGTTCTAAGAGTCAGGGTCAGGAGTTCAGGCTAGCAGGTTAGCAGGTCTCAGAGCTAAAATGCACGAGGAGAATTTGATGCCCCCCGGAACAAAGATCTGCAGTGGATGCCTCTGACCTGCAGGCAGCTGTCCAGTGTTCCTTGAGGTAGCGACACACCCCGTGCACGCAGAAGCCCGTCAGATTCTTTGGACACTCAGAGAAGTGGCCTTCCCATGGATCCGTGTCTGAGCAGGGAAGTAGCAGGACAAGCGGTTAGCAACCTAGTAGCATCAAGGCACCATCCCAATTAAACCAACAATCCAACAAAAGTTTCTTTCTCCTACCTTAAGAAAATGTTTCGAAAATTCTAGCTGACTTTTTTTTTACTCCTAAATATACTATTTGATGTCTTTCTAAAACTGGTGACTTGTCCAGGGTGTCACCCTGCCTTCGCCCTAAGACAGCTGGGATAGGCTCCAGCAGACCCCCGTGACCCTGAATAGGAATAAGCGGGTATCGAAGATGAATGAATGAACGAATGTCTCTCTAAAGCAAAATGGAGCCCTTTTTCGTTTTCAACAGTCAGTTTATATTGTTGTAGTTACGCAACCATCAGCAACTTAGAATGTCCATTGCAGTCAGACAATAATAGAGTCATAAAAATTCCATCCCTACTCAGACCGGCTGGATATCAGCTTTACGCACATGTTCATTTACAAAGGAAAGAGTGTCTCCTGCTCAGGACACATGAGGCGTCTTCAGAAGTTCATATTCACATTAGTTCTGTTGCGATCCCTGTTACTTATTGAGCCATTAGGCCCTTGAGTGGCCTGGAGCTTTTTTTTTATTATTATGTTTTCGAAAATAAACCGTTTAAAAGCATTTCAGCATGAAGAATTTTGATTAAATTGAAGTTTGTGTAACAAAAGGGGACCACAGATTTTAGTTTCCGTTGACGATTTAATGTTGTTTTGCAACGTTTCGTGACAGCAGTCAATTATTATTTTTTTTGTCTGTTTGTTTGTTTGTTTTAAAGTCCAGTCTGCAGTTTAAATTAATATTTAGGAAGGCCAGCAGGCAGAATTGAACTAAAAACATGTTTTGCCCTTTTTCTCGCCTTCTATTCAGCATAAAAACTTACTTTATGCAGACAAATTCAATTCTCTACTTGGAGACTTATAATCAAAACATTTTTTTTTTTTTAAAGTGTTGCCCGACTACTCTTGCGTGTCAAAATTTGTCACTTGACTTCTTTGACGTACGTTCTCACCTTCTGGCATTGGCCAAACTTATAAATAGACGTGTAACCCGAGCAAGCGAGGAGGAGACCCGATGAATCAGCCTCTGGAAATGCACGGTCGTCATCGGGCCCTCATTAGCCACGCGTCTCAATCATCGACCTCAATCGATCACAATTTCTCGCCAAAATAAGAGCCAGCGAGAGTGGGGTGCACCAACCACCCCACACCCAAATCCCTTATTATTTTCATCCCTGCTTAAAAACGCACCCCGGAACCGCTGCCTGTTGTGACGGTGAACTTCCGACCTCGGCGTTGTGGAAAGCGCCGCAGGCTGCGACTATCTTTACTGCTTATTTCCATCCGACCGTGTGTGAAAGGGAACTTGTAAAAGAATACTGCTGTTCAGGCGACATCAATGAGGCTGCCGCCATATTTATCAGAAACACGAGACCCATCTTGCTGCCTTGCCCTCATTGTTGGGAGGAAAAACATCTCGCTGCCGAATACAAAGGAAATAATAGTTTTCCGGACGAGGATATTAAGCTTTATTCTGGCTTTTTAGCTTCAGCTTCAGCGAAGGAACAGCTTCTTCCCATCTGCTGTCGTCTGTACATATACTTTTAAACATTTATATATTTAGTAAAGTTAGCTGTTCTTTTTTTTATATTGTTGCTGTTTATCAAGCGCTGACTACACCAAAGCAAATTCCTTTTAAGTGTGAAACTAACTTGGTAATAAACGTGATTCTGATTCTGCTTGTGTCCAGTATTTAAACTCACCCCAGAGCTTTATTCATTTATTTCTTTAATGATTAATTCATCATGTGCCGCAAAAAAATAAATAAATAAAGTGGGTCAGCTGTTATTACTGACAGACGGGAGCAGGCACATGGGCGGAACCTTTTCACCACAGGCCGTCACACTGCACAGGCTTCAAAGTGAAGATGGGCTTCATTTTGCACAGCAGTGGTTAAAGAACATAGAAAAAAACAAAACAGAATCCCGTAATTAAGACGTCACGGAGCCCCGCCCGTTTGATCTGCACAAACGGAGTCACATGGGTCTTTGTGTTAGTATGAGTTGCTCGAGATGGACTCCCTAATGGTGTCGCATGCATATTCTCTTTGACCTCAGACATGAGTTGCAACTTGCATGCAAGAAAACGAAAGGAAGCAGACTCCTATCTCTCTCTTTCTCTCACTGTGTGCTCAGGTTGCTCCCAATGTTTGCCTACACATTTGCAATCTGCCTCATTAGATCATCATTTACAACACTGCTGACAGGGGAAACCACCTGCCCAACACCTACTGTACCTGTGCAGTTGTCCCCGTTGTGGTGGGGGGGGCAGACGGACGCGGTCGCATTGGCTGGCGAGTCGGTCACCTGGTCGGCCATGGGGTATTTGCACAGGGCCAGAGCTGCAGGCGGGAGCGGAAACGAGGAGACAGTCACACACACACACACACACACACACACACACACACACAACTGGCGTCGCAGCGCTACGCGGGCACGCGAGTGAGTACAGACAAAGCGCGCGTTGGGTGGCAGGTGAATTGTCGCTGAGTCACGGCATCAGTCAGAGCACCGTCGAGGGCAGGAGAGCTCCAAATCCGTGGTTCACACCCAAACAAACACTTTTACTGTATGGGGAGCAAACGGCAGTTGGAGCAGCTCTGCAACTCCCATTTCCACCTCACTGTTGACCTTTGAAGGCCCAAATCTGACTGTGAAATCTGAAGTTTGCTTCAATCTGATTTGCTGCGATTGGATTCACTTAAGATTCATGCTCTTGACATTGATCGGCCTGGAAATTGGAATGCCCGGCTCTAGTTTGGTTTAGTGACGTTAACGGCACACGAATGCCTGGAAAGTGCTTTTTACCCCCTCGGGAACACACCTGCAACTAATAAAGCCTAAGAATGACGCGTCATCACAGGCTGTCCACTCTTACACTCACACTAACGGGACAACAACAACAAATCTTACCTGTTGCTATTCCCACATAGAGTCTGTAGACCTTGGCCATTTCCTCACTTGATCAACGCGCTCGTCCGATTGAGTGTCATCGACGGGTAACAGTAGCCACCCAGGCTGGGCAAATCCCACCTCAGAGCTCCGTGGCCTTAGGGAAAGGTGTGGAAGACCCTCTGCAGGGTCCCGGGCCAGTCGCCGCGTCGTAGTCCCTCATTGGCGGCACTCAGGTTCATAATAGTCACCTGCAGGGGAGAGCGCAACTGCAATTCTCAGCACACGCAGGCACGCACAGCTGAGTGTGTCCGAGAGTGAAAGAGGCACGAGGGGGTTGGCAGTGAAACTCTACTCCGCTGGCTCGAGCCCCGCCCACACCTTTTAAAGGAGCGCGTAAGTTCATCCCGGCTGCCCCGGTCGTCTCCACGTCAGTGAACAAGCGGCAGCTTTATATCAACGGTGCGCCCTTTAAGAGTTTAGACAACAGTGAATTACTGTTTAATGCCAAAGCACTTCCCACTCTATTTATACCTGAGCGAGCTCTGCATACCAGACACATACGGTAATTACATCGGGGCAACACCTGCATTTATTGTTCTTTATCTTTCTTTGTCGTCCATGAAGAGGGAGAGAGGGTTGAATGCGAAAGTTCACACGCCCTCGGTTGGTACTTGATACAGTAATTGGGTGTTTCAGTTTTTTTTTTTTTTTTTTTTAGGGGTGTGAGGCTGTATCGTTTTTGTTTTTGTTTTTTTCAGATGAAAGATTACTTTTATAGTTGGTTATTAGCGAGGAAAATGAACTGCAATAACATTAGATAATAAGTATTCCAAAACCAACTAGTGGAAGAACTGGTTTAACAGGCACAGACCAAATTTCAAAGAGCAATCAAATCAATAAACATCGTTTCACGTGTGAGCAACTGTTCCACCTGCAACATTTTACACACTTTTCAGGGCTGAACTTTTGTTTTTTTTCTCCTTCAAATGAAGACAAAGACATTTCTGTCAGTACCCGCAAGTGAGGAAAGACAAACAAGCCTTGTGAAGGACCAGACTGACCAGAACTATGCAGGCCGTGGAAGTTCCACGACAGGCTTCCACTGCGTTTGGAGTTTTGTGCAATAAATGTCCACAAGGGGGAGACATCTGACGCTTTGTCACGCTTGTGTACTGGGACAAGGTTTTTGAGGAAAGGAGACATCAAAGTACTGGAGAAGTGAGACACGTCCCTGACCACTGAACACAGAGGAAAGGGAAGTGAAAGAGACAAAATCAGCCCAGACTTATTTAGTCTATTTCTGAGCTGACAAGGCGTCTTCAAATGCAGATGACAAAAACATTTAGCAGTTATATAGTAAATTTGCACACTTTTTAATCAGAGTAAATGGAAAGTGACAAAGTGCTGATGAAAAAGGTGTCGATGTTGGTCTATGGACTATTGCTGTAAAGTGAGGCATGTTGTCATTATCGCCACCAATTACATGACGTTATAAAGTTCATTCTCCCTGTTGCGAGTCAACAAATTCTTATAGTCATTTTGAAATATGTCATATCAAGACTTGTTCTTGCTTTCCAGAGTTGTGATTCCTTTTTACTTTTCACTCTGGCAGAGCCTGGAGTGTGTGAACAAAGGCTGTGTATACTCAAGGGTTCAACAGCAGAGTTAAGTGTGACTCTGTGCAGTTTTTCAACAGGAAGGCCCTGTTTCCTTTCTCTCACAGTGCCCCCCAACTTGGATTGAACATCAGGAAGCTGCGACACAGTCAGATTCCAAGGCATAATTTAGAGCCCGGCCATAAACATCCGTTTGTGTAAACCCTTGATAATAATGCACGACGAGACTTGGCTTTTGCTAAATAAAGAGACAAAATGGGTCCATAAAAAGCCATTTAATGTGTTGAGCAAAGTACATTTTCCAAGCTGTACAGTAATTTAGACAGACATAACATATGAATTGTTACAGCGCCAAGAAACAAACGGAATTCTTCTGAGAACGCTTTGCCTGCCGATGCCTCCGCTCTCCTTTTCATTTTCTGCAAGAGTTGCAATAGTTTTCAGCACTATTTAAAATTTGGCGGCGGTTCTGTTTGTTTCGATGGCAGCGTGGCTTCTGACCCTCACACCACAGCACAGGAGCGAGGTTCTCTGAAGGGGTTGCTTCCTGTGGGCACCCCGACGAGCAAAGCGTCTTTGCCTGCGTTCTGCAGACAGTACTGCTGAAGCTCCGCAGCTGCCTGAGACACCTATAGGAGACAGAAAGTTGCATAAGACACACCTAAAACTATGTGAAATACTAACTCTGTAAAACACTAACCTTTTAATATACAAAATGTTAAGCTATGCCTCCTGTGGAGACTGCCGACCAAAGCATTGTCTGTATAAACAGCTCAACAGCTGGTCTGGTAGCAGCACGCAGCAAAACGTTTCAATCTAAAAGAGCTTAATAAAGCAATAAATAGAGAACCCAGCCCGAAGCATTCTGTTTGTCTTTACCTTGATTCTCTCCACACTGGCCTCAAGCTTCAGTTGTTCCACCATTCTCTGCATGTTGGATAAACTAGAATTCGAGGTCATGTCAGGAAAGAGGATAGACGGAAAATGTCCTGGTCAGTTAAAACGGAGGTTTGCAGTCCACTGAGTTGTTCAAATCCGTAGACGACTCAACTGGTGGGCAGAAATAAGTCTGTGACCGGAGGAGAGCAGGCGGATCATTCCAAATCACTCGAGTCTCCTCCTCAAAGGGAGGGAAATAAGGAGGCAGAGAGGCGCGTTGACCTCTTGTCTTTCGCCACAGATGTTGGTAAACTTCAGCATTTTGAGGCTAAAAATAGATATCTGTTAAATTGTTCAGAATTATACACAATAAAACATGATTATATATTTTTTTAAATGTGCATTTTAATGAACAAGCAGATGCATATATACTGGGAAATGTCAAACGGGGGTGGAACGACGAAGCAACTCCATTCGAGAAAGGATGTGAGTCAGGAGGAGCATTAATGGGAGGAGTAGCAAAGTGAGACAATGAATCAACACCGTGAATCCCATCAACATCCTGTTTTGATTTCCTGCAAAAAACGTTTCATTTTTCTGCTGTTTGCTCCCTATTTTATCTCACTGGCACACACGTGTTGTGCAAGAGCGCTCCCTCTTCCTTTTTTTTTTTTTTTTGGTCCCATTACTGAATCAGGAAAATGGCTCTTAATCCTTCTTACCAACAGCCACCTCAAACCTACAAATATTTTGGTCGCGCTGCTGGAATGCAACTGGAGATTATGCAGGATTTAGGCTTGTTGGGCACTCACAAACACGTTGCAAAGTGTTGCAGTTGTCATAAAATTAATGTATGTGCCCGCAACAACACCAGCGGGGTTGATGTGATACTTGATGGCATATATGTGCTTTCCTGTGCCCTGGAGATATCACCGCCTCTCAGACGCTTTGGCATGATTGGTGTGTCCTAATTTGTGTATTAAATGCTTGTCTCTCTGTGTGAGTGTGTGTGGGTATAATGGCTTTTCCTGCCATGCAACCCACATGTTCCACAAAATCAGATATTGCAGCCCGACCGGGTGTTTTGACAGCGCTGATGTAAGGTGCCTGCAGTGTATCGACAGCCTCTGATTTTGTTGCCCTTGGCCATTTTGGTAATGCCCGGTTGTGGAGATCTATTAAACTGAGTGGAAAGTTTTGTGAGAGGGATTGTGTGAGGGATTGCGACTGAAGTCTGACTGGCACTCAGACGGACCGCCGTTCACCTTCAACAGCAGAGCGGAGCTTAAAGGAGTTAAGGCAGTTTAAAGGTCTAAATTCTCAGCCATTGTTTTTTTTTTTCATTATATATATATATCCCAGCAGATTAGACAGTCCCCTCACCCTTTCCCAAAGAAAAAATGTCAAGAACATATTCTATTTAGCCCTGTGTTTACAACCAGCCACAAAAAAAACTGTTCTGATCCCTCATAACACTGACGCTGTGTTGTACCTTCAACCAGGCGAAGCAGTGCTAAAAACCTGGCTGATTTCCATAAGGAGCTTTGTGATTTTGCCACAAAGCTCCTCAAAAAAAAAAAAAACAAAACAAGCAGGGGAAACGAGTTGAGGACCCGCGTTGGCGAGTAATCTATTCCTAAGTGATCCACTACTGTAATTAAACTTTTTTAGTAACAGAGTTTCCAGACCTTTGTCAATGTTGTTGCATTGAAATCAAGTTGAAATCCGTCCATCCATTTTCAATACCCACTTCTTCCTAAGCTGAGGTCTGCTGGAGCTTCTCCCAGCTGTCATATGGCGAAGGCAGGGTGACACCCTGGACAAGTCGCCAGTTCGTCACAACTATTTGCACTCACATACACACCTACTAATTTAAAGTTTCCAATTGACCTCACATGCATAGTTTGGACTGTGGGAGTGATGAATAACCTTTTAAAAAAAAAAAAACTTTTATCTAAAAAAAAAAATCTACATTTTCATAATATATCAATCGTAATACTTTTCTCCTCTTGCCATACCTGTTCCGTGTAAGAAAAACGTTTTGACGTCGATCAAAAGCAAATAGTCGCTCATTTCATTTATCATTGCATTTAGCAACCACATCGGCGTCCGTAGTTAGGGGGAAATGACGTTATGAGGAAGTAGGCGGAGTGATCCTCGAACCACCGAGTCTGACAGCACCGGCGGTCTCGCACCGAGGAGCGGCTCACCCCGTCGCCCGCAGTAGCGGAACCTCGCATGGCTGATGAATTACACCTCGGTGTTCTTGCGTCCTCATTGGTCGTCAGCTGATTAACCGTATTGGCTGTGAGCGTAAGCAGCTTTAGCCGGACGGGAGGTAAACATTAGGGTCGGACTCGGGGCGAGCAGCGGGGACCGACACGGGGTAGAAATGTGAGCTCAGCACGGCAGCCTCCCTCCGCGGTGTCGTCTCATTTAATAGTGACTTGAGCGAATATGGTCGAGGTGTTCACGGGGCGGACCCTGCTCAACAAGGACGGCGACTTCGTCGACCCCGAGGAGGCGCTGAAGAACAAAGTGGTGGGGATCTACTTCTCGGCCGGCTGGTGTCCGCCGTGCCGGGACTTCACGCCCATCCTGTGCGACTTCTACACGGAGCTGGTGGAGGAGAGCGAACCGGCGGCTCAGTTTGAGATTGTGTTCGTCTCCTCTGACAAGACGTCCGACGACATGGTGGAATACTACCACGACATGCACGGAGACTGGCTGGCTCTTCCCTGGACGGATGAGTACAAACAGTGAGTGTCACTACAGTCAGAGGTGTTGTTTTGCTGAAGGATTCGACTCTTTTTTTCTTCTTCTCCTCCTCCTTTTTCTTCTTCTTCTTCTTTTATTTATTTTAGGCACATAATGTCCGTGTTTGTTTGTTTTTTAAATAAAGTGTGGTTGTAAAACTCAAAAATTCTTCTTCTTCTTCTTCTTCTTCTTCTTCTTCTTCTTCTTCTTCTTTGCCCTTGAGGATTACGCAGGGCTCTCTAAACAGACTTGTGCCCTTGGTTAGTTACATAAAACAACCTCTCAGGGATTAGCTCTTCTCGTGCAACGCAAACAAACAGCCACCCAGCTAGTGTTGTTGTTGTTTTGGTCTGATCTTTCTGCTGGTTTAAAGTGGAGTTTATAAGAAAAAGCAAAACGTCATCATAAGCTCTGGGCGAAATGAAGTGGGCTGTTTTAGCAATGTGACTGTCCTGCTGAGGGAATGCTTTGAAAATCACACGTAAAAGAAGCCGATCCATGTTTCTTTAACTGTTTCAATTTAGCCTCTCTTTCACTAGTTTTGTTTTTACACCAAGAGACAAATGTCTGCAAATGTAGAAATCAACCCTGACAATGCCTGTTAGCATTTAGGTATTAGGTTTCTCTGATTAGTAGAGACACTAATTGAATACTTGCCATGTGCAAACACAACAAATAAATAGTAATGTTCAATGTCTGGAATATACCTTTGAATAATTCAATTCTTTTCTCTCTCCTGTGTCTCAGGGAGTTAAAGCAGCGCTACCAGATCACAGCGGTGCCCAAACTGGTGATTGTGAAGGAGAACGGCGATGTGATCACAGATAAAGGCAGAAAACAGATCCGAGACCGGGGCCTGGCCTGCTTCAGATCCTGGCTGGATGCTGCAGAGATCTTTCAGAACTTTAAGGGTTAGAGAGAAAACCAAAACAAGACATCAAGGAGAAATTTCAGACAAATTGGATAGCTAACAAGTCATGCTTTCAAGAAGATTTCCAAGCGGAGACCAATTATTTACCATTTTCAAGAGAAGTCCATATCTCTTTAGCTGCTAAATCTTTGCAGATCTATGCATTTATTTGAAACCTCAGGTGTGTTCACTATGGTTTGCATGTTTAAAAGGAAGAGTTCTTTCTTTGGGGGTTTAGTTAAAGTAAACTATGACAGCCTCTGTAGCTTCAATTTTCATTCAAAAAAATGTTCACTCACACTGTTGACATATTAGCGCTGTTTAACATTTTCCGCATGAACTGGCTATTTTCTTTTTACTAAGTTTGTTTCACGTCTGAGAAGTTTGCGTGTACTATAGTTCCTCCTTTAGCTGCTTTTGTACTTTTGTACTATGATTTTATAAGCTGTTAAAACAGTTTTCATTCTAATATATAAAAGCGGTATTTTTTCACATGTTGCCCTCGTCATATTTTGCCATTTTATATTTCGACTGTACCATGAAGGAGCCTCTTCATGTGTTTGGTGAGTTATGCACATTGCCGTTCCCTGTGGCCTTGTTAAGAGACAGAAAACTCTCAAGAGGTCCGATCCTACTAGTTGGCATATTCCCATCCTTGATTCTAATTGCCCCCCCCCCCCCCCCCCCCCCCCCCCCCGGTGCCTGCTGACACCGCTGTAACCGCTTCATGGACAGCAAGTTCAGCAGGCATGACGACATTATGATGAAGCCATGAAGGTGACTTGTTTCAGGTTTGCCTGCTTTGCAATATTAAATGCTGCATAGCAGACATTCAGCCACGTCCTGCTAACCTGCAGTCAGTCCAAAATGGGGCTGTACAGCAGGCTATGGTGGTTTCTCCACCGGTTGGTTCAGGTATAGGCAGACCTCGTTTGATCCATCAGACAAAAGATCCATTGATGTAGTATTGTGCGTTACAATCGAATGATAAAAGTCAAAGGTCAGGTGTGCAATATTCCCAGGGATCAATTGAGAGGAAATAGAGAAGATATCACAAACAATAATTAACTGGTATGCTGTAATTCACTGATGACACGCACATATGTGTAGGGTGAGATGGATCACTGGACCTTTAACAGTACTCATTTTTTTCCCATCACACAACATATTTACCGATGACAGATGTTGACAGAGAACTAGTAACGGGATTTCAATAGATCGCGGAAATGTTTCTCAACAAACACAAACCCACCACTGGCTTGAGTGTTTTGGGGGACTGAACGTCTTACTTCTTTTGCGCGCTGCTGGGGGTGCCGTTTCGTATTTGACCACTTGGTGTCGCCATCTTCTATCTATACTTAAAAAAAAAAAAAAAAAAAAAAAGTTGTATTGGTAAGGCGCCTTTCTGGGTCTGATTAATAGTGTTTTATTTGAAAGCCTAATATTTCAATTATTTTAAGTCTGATAAATCGTGTTAAGTAAGTTGTTAAGTAAGTTTTTCTCACGCGTCATGTCATGCAAACATCCTCTATTTAACTCGCATGCTAGGGTAAATTGGTAAAACTGCTATTGCCGGTGAAACACAAATTACTCCACAGCCACAAGTGACGTCCGAACCCCCATATTCACAACGGACTCGACCGCTTTTCCCTCCCTTTTCTCCCTGTTACCCGAGTGACTTGATGCGGCAGACTGCGGGCCAAGAAAAACTGTTGCCACTTTACATCCAGATGGATCTTTAGGTCGCCTTCCACCTTTATTGGAGTCACTCGGACTTTTGTAGAAATGAAAGGCAGCAGTGTTTCCCCGACGCCGTAACGGTGCCTTGAATTTAACTAACAAGGCTGTCTTTATTAGAGCAGAGAGGGAAGGAGCTGAGAGGACCGCTGGACCATGCCCGAGAGCGCCGCCGTCAAGTCTCCCACTGCTTGCAAAGGCAAACTTCTAGTTGGAGCTTTCAAAATAAGACGCATATTGTCCTCCACCATTTAAAGAAAAACTAATCTCGTTCCGAGCGTATCTCCAATGAGCCAGTCTATGCCATGGTGAAGACCCTATTGCATTTTTAATGTATTATTATTATTATTATTATTATTGTTATTATTATTATTGGTAGTAAAAAAAAAAAAAAAAAAAAAAAAAAAAAAAAGATAAAATGAAGAGAGAAACCACTTGTTCGCCTATGTGGCATACAAACACATAAGGCAAAGAAGAAGCGGATTCTGGTGTGACATTCAAGTTTGTAGTATTTTTTTTCAATTACAGGAAAAAACAAATATTGACCGTCCTTCTTTCCTCTTGTATGTTTGATTTACACTCACGGTCGCATTCAATTAAATTAAAACATATTTCTTGCCATTTATTGATGAGCGTTTATTTTGAAGGCAGCGCGAGTCCTTTTCCGGTTGTTTCTTGCTGCCAGCTGCTCACCGGCGCTACTTACGATCACAGCCGCGCCTGCTGTCCGGGAGACTGGGCTGCAGCCCGGCAGAGCAACGCTGGACGGGACCGCAGCCCCGGGACTCAGCGAGACCTTCGCTCGGGATGGAGCGAAACTTCGTCTGCAGGAACCAGAGGTGAGTTGACGGCTTAATCACCGTAGATTTTTTTTTTTTTCTTCGCTCCCCGCTACAAAATAAATTACAGTGATAAATTCTTTATAGTGCGTCTGTTTTGATAAGTGTCACGCTGTTGGGATGGTGAGTTCACTTCCTGTGCTGCTGCTTTTCAAGAATCATGATATTAGTTTTCGATCAATAAAGTTTGTCCTCTATGTAGGAGTTTTATTTGGCTGAAGAAGAGGATTGTTCCCTCCTGTTTACGTAATAGGAATATTTGACCCTTTATTTTCAAATTTTGCAATATACCCCTCTGTTTTTTTTGTTGTTGTTTTTTTGTTGTTTTTTTTGTTTTTAATTTTTAAATACATAGTTTAGGTCATCCCACAGCTTAAGATAGCCCGCATAATAAATAACCAAACATCACATGGATGAATTTTACAAACACGCCCACATCGATTGCTGTTGGGTAGGCGCAGATAATAGCATTACATGCTGGCAGCGAAAGTGTAAGGTTTCATTTTTATGCTGTTCGCTCCCTTTTTAATCTCACTGGCACACACGTGCTGTGCAAGAGCGTTCCCTCTTCCTTTTTTTTGGGAGGGGGGGGGGTGCTATTATTAAATCAGGAAAATGGCTCTTAATCCTTCTTACCAACAGCCACCTCGAACCTACAAATATTTTGGTCGCAAGCTGCCCGACTTGTTTTCCTCACGCTGCTGGAATGCAACTGGAGATTATGCAGGATTTAGGCTGGTTGGGCACTCACAAAGACGTTGCAAAGTGTTGCAGTTGTCATAAAATTAATGTATGTGCCCCCAAAACCGCAACAACACCAGCGGGGTTGATGTGATACTTGATGGCATATATGGGCTTTCCTGTGCCCTGGAGATATCACCGCCTCTCAGACGCTTTGGCATGATTGGTGTGTCCTAATTTGTGTATTAAATGCTTGTCTCTCTGTGTGAGTGTGTGTGGGTATAATGGCTTTTCCTGCCATGCAACCCACATGTTCCACAAAATCAGATATTGCAGCCCGACCGGGTGTTTTGACAGCGCTGATGTAAGGTGCCTGCAGTGTATCGACAGCCTCTGATTTTGTTGCCCTTGGCCATTTTGGTAATGCCCGGTTGTGGAGATCTATTAAACTGAGTGGAAAGTTTTGTGAGAGGGATTGTGTGAGGGATTGCGACTGAAGTCTGACTGGCACTCAGACGGACCGCCGTTCACCTTCAACAGCAGAGCGGAGCTTAAAGGAGTTAAGGCAGTTTAAAGGTACAAATTGTGTGGCTTCCACCCAGTGACATCACAAAGGGCTGTTTTTTTTCCATAAGGAGCTTTGTGATTTTGCCACAAAGCTCCTCAAAAAAAACAAAAAAAACAACAACAAGCAGGGGAAACGAGACCAGTGTTGGTGAGTAATTTATTACTAAGTGATCGACGACTGTAATTCGGGACTGAGCCCCGGCGATTAGACCAGCTCTGAAGTCAGAGCAGGTCATCGCAAGGCGAAGACCCGTTTGTTTTTTGTATGTTTATTATTATTATATTATTATTGTTATATTATTTTTATTTTTCTCGGCACCTGCGCTTCAAACCTCAATTTCACCCCCTTAACATGCCTGGATCGTCGCACAGTCTTGCACGCAGGTCAGAACCCTTGAAAAATGTATTTTTTTGAAAGAATTGTACACTCTTGCTCAATAGTGCCCCCTACATAGACCAAAATACTAGAATGGCCATAACGCCCTCGTAGACACATGGGACAAAGACCCACGTGTTCCTTGAATTCATACCTACTTTTCATAAACGCTTACCTATAACCCCAAACAAACCGGAAGTGAGATATTTTCACTTGTTTGAAAAAATCTCAAAACAAAACAATCAGGAACTGTTGGTGCGACGACTTGAAATCGGAGTATTATGTAGACCACACCTTCATGACCTACAATCATCGAAAACTTTGTGATAAAGGCTTCAGTTTTCATTTTACGGCCCTTCAAAGGAAAGGTCTTTTTCACAAAAAATTTTGAACCCCATTTTCACCCCTTTCCCATATTCCAAAACTCACCAAATTTTGCATGCAGGTCGGACCTGCCCCACATTTGTATTTCTTGAAAAAGAAATTCACATCCACTCAATAGCGCCCCCTAGCAAAATGGGGACTGTCTACCCCACTTTCACCCCCTTAGCATGCTTTGATTCGCACCAAATTGTGATCACTTGTCCAGGCTGCGAAAACCTTCCTGTGGTGACAAAATCAGGGCAAGAGCTCCACCAGAGCACCACCTACAGGCCGAGATGTGTAAAAAACTAAAATGGCCTTAGCGCCCCCTAGGAATGTCACTTCGACATGCAACACAAATCCACGTGTTGGTCTCATCAAGCTCTATGTGTGTGAGATATTTCAATTTGTTTGAAATGCCCCCAAGTCGGACTATCCGTTCATTCACTGGCCACGCCTACACCGTTATTCACACCTGGATAAAACACAGTTAGATTCCTGAAGACCTTGGCTAAACAATGATGCCACTATATTTCCTGTAGATGCAGAAATGGCCGAGTTGGAAGCATTTGTTTCCAAGGTTGCAAAAGCGGAGCTCATTCACACAACACCCACGTGTTTGTCTCATCAAGGCCTAAAATTTACATTTGACAGCCTCATCCAAAAAAAAAAAAAACTGGAGGTGAAAAATCTGCAAAAACAATGTCGCAGATTGATGATGCAGCCACTTGCGATAGTTGGAAGACAAATTTTAAGTGAACGCTGTGCACCGTGGGACCTCAAAGTCCTCCTGATAAACATAAAGAGCTCTTTGAGCCGCTGGAGACCAGCTGTCTCTGCGCCGGGGCCTTGAGAAATGTTTCAGCCAGGTGGGGATGGCTGTGCAGCGTTTTTACCCTCCCGGAGTCTTGCACAAGGTGGGCCGCTGAGCCGCAGAGCGGACTCAGAGGTAACGCAAGACGGCCTGGCCGTTGCGCAAGAGCCAAGAATCCCAAAGGTGACGGTGCGCGACTGGGAGCGCGCGTCGCCCGAGACAGACGGGTGGAAACATCTTTGCGCCGTTGCTGTGATTGTTTTCCCCACTGCGATTTGCAATCGTCCGGTTGTGAAGATTGGCAACTGTGATGCGTTTGGCAAGAGGAAGTTTCCACATTTGAAGGCAGCAAGTTTTATTTCCTCCGGAACGTCATTTTATGCTTCACTCTCGCCTCATTTGGCTGCCGGGGCTGTTTTTTCTTTTTGTTTTTTTTCCCACCATGTGCTGTAATTGATTTCTCAGGCTGGCACAGGCCGCACATTTTAGACTCTGCTGTTCGTTGATACCGTTGAGGAGCCGACAACTAAAAGCTCACAGATGCTTCATCCGCAGGAGCCATTCTCTGTTTTCTTGTCGCATGAGTCGGGAGGATCTGTGTGTTCAAAGCTGCACTCAGGACGAGAAAAGCTACGTTCTCAAGCCACAACCTGATGATCGTTGTTGTTTTATCTCAAGACCGGAAAAGAAAGTGGGCTGGAAGACGTTGTAAAGGAAACCTCGTCTCGTCTCGGTCTCTTAATGCGTCAAAAATAATCTGCGTGACTCCAACCGCAGTCAGTCGGACAGACTGCAGTTACATAAATTATTTACCAGATCGAATGTGATACGGCTCGACTCACGAGTGCCTTGCTTTTCACTGACCCCGTGCGACTGGCAGAAATTTAGGACGCTCCGTTTCTTGTCACGTCTTTTTTTTAAAAGAAAAATAACGGCAACAAGAAGCTGTTGTCTTGAACGGCTTCAATAGACTAAAAAAAGGATTTCAGGAGTTTATTCTGAGCCCCTTGATGTATTTGTTCTGAGTATTAAGGAGACAGCTTTAGTGTTAGAAGATGTATCTGTCTGCAGCCATCCGTCTTGCAGCGGGTGGCCCGCTGACCTCTTTTCCCTGAGGGCCCCATTAAAGTTTCATCCGACTCAATCCAACCTAACTTCTAGAAAATTGGGGCACATTGAGAGCCAATGGAGGGAAAAGAGGAGGAGGAGGAGGAGGCGGGGCGGCTGGTGGAGGCGAACACGGTCCACGCGTAGCAAAGTGCTGTTTTTTTTTTTAAAGGGCCTTCCAGATGTCATGTCGACAGGAAGGTTCCGGGGGAACCGGCCCCTAATGAAGGGGATGTAGGATCACCTGAGGGGCCGAGAGAGACATCAAAGAAGAACCTTTCTCTGCGCTGCGCTCCTCCGTTTCCTCCCACACGCTCAGCTTCTCCTCGTTTTCTCCTCGCGCCTGTAACGGCGCCCTCGAGTAATCAGCCGGGCCAGAGTTGACGCTCTCAGAGTTCCTTTAAATTTCTCATCTATCTTAATTAATCCGTCCTCGCCGCCCCTCGCCCCTCGCCACTTGCCGCCTCACGCGTCATTCGGAGGACATTCCTGGTTTTTACAGTGGGACTGCCAGAGGGCAGGTTCAGGCAGCGCCGTCTGACAGGTCGTCGTCCTAGAAGAAGAGTCCCGACATTCACTGAGGCCCATTAAACAGTCTGACATCTTTGACCTGTACCAAATACACGAGCCCTGGAGAGGCTGCAGGGCAGACAGTCGGCGGGCGCAGCTACAGACGCGGCCGCTCGGGGCTCCGTCGGCTTGTTTGTAATGATGGGAGAGGGAAGAGCCGGAGAAAAGAGACGCGCGCAGGGACGCCTTCCGAAAAAATAAACACACCCGAGTGCTCGCTCACCGACCGGAAGACGAGCTGGAAAGACGGAAGGATGCCGCTTTCGCTCGCTTGCTCATTAATCACCGCAAAAGTTTGCTTGGCCAAACCGCTCCGTTTGAAAAATGAAAGGGAAGTGCTGTGCCAATTTGCCTCCAGTGAATATTGTGCCTCGGTCATGACGTAGTTGTGCTGGAGGATGCAAGTTAGTCATTGGGAACGTAATAACGTCAAAGTCTCCCAGTATGATCATGCCTCGCTAACGAGGACCTGATATTTATGGCAATATTTGCAGTTGAAAGAAAAAGAAAAATATAGCGCGGACGTATTTGCCGAGCGATACTTTAACCTAACGTGCAGTTGAAATTCAACAGTGTCTACGAAACCTTTTGGATGAAAGGGCAAAACGACTTCAAGATCGGAAGTCCAGTTGGCCCAACTGAACCCTTCTACATTGAGATGACCTGGATGACTGAGAACTTTCACAGACGCACTGTTGTAGCATGTCTAATTTGGCCTGCGATGATGTCATTGGGGAGTCGATCGGGGCGTTCCCACGTACCATATCTTATCTCATTTTAAACAAAAGAGTGGCCTCTGCTGCACACCCCATCCGCTGAACTGAAGTGACCCGGGTGTTTTGTCGGCTCCCGGTTGATGCATCGTGGCAAATCTAGTGCAGGAGGCGAGGAAAGTCAAAACAAACCGGGGACGCCTGTGGCTGCATTCGTTCATTGCAGACGGCCTGCTGAACCAATCAGGAGCCCCCCCCCCCCCCCTTCATTATCCCCATAGTTGCCTTGTCCCGACATGCAGGGTGACGTTTTTAAAGGCTTCCGTCAGCCTTGTGTTGACACTGCGTGTTGACTCTGTAGCCGAGCTTTAACACCTCACTGCACGACCCTAAAGGTTCAATTAAGGTTGACGTGCGCCCCCACCTGAGCGCCGATCCCTCCCCAGCAGGCCCGGTCTCCAGTTTCACTCAGCTTCGCTCCGGGCTATGGCTAACCACTGTCATCCCGGCCCGGCTTTCTGCGGAGTGTGTCGACAACAGAGTGACCTTCCACGACGAAAATTCTTGATAATATATTGTCACATTCTGAAATAATAGTCTTTTTTTAAGGAAATAATCAAACAATCATCTTCTCGCAATGATTTGATTCGGTTAGTGTTCAAAACCTTTCAAAATATGACTTGTGTTTGGTGTTAACGCACGTGTTTTCTGTCAGACGGTCCGCCGGGAGGTCTCAGCGCACGCATGACTCCCTCGGCGTGACCCCGCTTGAGCTCCAGTGCATTAAACACCGCTGGGAGAGGAGCGAAGAGAAAATCGCCTCTTTAAAATCCCAAATGCAGGGGCGAGAGAGGAGGTCAGGAGGTTCCCTTCTCAAATGCCGGAGACATTTAAAGGTTGACCGGCCGCACAGAGGGCCCGGATTACCTGTCGCTTGCGTGCGATTTCTGCTGCATTAGTGTGACAAGCGAAGAGCGGACTGAGGAGTAATTCTTCCTCTCTGCCCCTCTTTCCGACGGCGCCGCAGACAAAGAGCCTTCAGCGGTGGCCTCGGAAAAAACGTCGGGAGAAAAGGATGTGATTCAGGCAGGAGGAGGAGGAGGCGGCGTGACATGTGTTCCAACAGTTTCTGGCATCCGTCTCGGAGCCTCTCAATTCGAACCAAAGGAAGGAGGCAGCGATAGTCATCACTTAGCATCCCGCCCGTCCTCCGTCTGAGGCACGAGGAGCCCTCACGCATTAGTCTTTTTATTTTTATTTTTTTTTTTTGGGGGGGGGGGGGGGGGGGGGGCGCTGCTCTTTTGATCTGTGGCTAACTGCCTCAAAGTGTCACATCACACCTTATCAACACATCTTGTCCTGTCCTGCAGCTACTTTGTCCTCCACAAACACACACACACACACACACACACACACACACACACACACACACACACGCACACACACACACACACACACGCACACACACACACACACACACATGCGCTCACTCACACAAAAATCAATACGCCGTTGTTAGTTCCCCTGGAGCCAGCTCAGGGCCAAGAGCCGTGGTTCCTATCTGTCTTTGGAGCTTTCACACAGAACATCCATTCATCCATTACCTGTCACCCCTCATCCCACTCAGGGTCACGGCGGGGAGTTGTCGGGGCTGGGGGCGGGCCCGGCGTGCCTTGAGCAAACTATACGTTCATCGCAAGCGACGCCGACGTCGGCCTTGTCCGCGCCGACTGGGCCATTTTTCTTGACACTTTTGCGAGAAGCTCCTTCGTGTTGGAGGCTTCTCCCTTTGTCGTCGCCTGACCTTCCCGGGAGGGGCTGTCAAATGCCGTCAGTCTGCAACCTGGCGACTGCAGTTGGTTTCACCTCAGCAAGAAGGTGGCTGGTTGGATTCTTAGTGGAGTTTATGAACATTCTCCCTGCGTCTGAGCAGCTTCGCCTCTTGTATCTTGGCTTCCTGTTACATGCACACTAAGTAATCCACTACTTTAATCAAACTTTTTTTTTTTTTTTTTTTTTAGTAACAGAGTAATGTAACGGGATTACTCTGGCAAAAATGGCCGTTTACGTCATTAGTACTTTGTCAAGTAACGGTTCCATTACTTTTCCGAAACATTTTGCAAGCTAAAAATATGTTATAATCTACAAAATGTCTGAAATTATTAGATTAAACAACCGAAAACAATGGTGTCGCAGATTGATGATGCAGCCGCGCATGCAGCGTCATTGACATGCCACGACGCACCAAAGCAAGCATGGCGGCGGGAAAAGAAAAAACAGCGCTGCGTTCGTAGCTGCAAAATACAAACATTATTTTGAGTTCATCTCGTCTGAATCAAAGAATATTGTGGTTGGTTGTACGTTACGTGCAGGAAACAAGACGTTCTCAACTGTTACTTTTATCTTTTTTAAACTAAAGTAATTAGTAATTGATTACTTATGAAACAAAGTAGTTGACAAAGTAGCTACTTTTTTTCAAGGAGTAATCAGTACTTGGATTACTTTTATGGAGTAATCCCAACAACTCCATTCGACCTATTTTATCTAGTCTATCTATTCTGCATGTATTCCGAGTGGCCCCGTGGTGAACTGGCAACTCGTCCAGGGTGGAGCCCCACGTCCCCCCCCTGAGACAGCTGGGTTGGATCCCAGTCGCCCTGAGTGCTGGGTGAGTGGTGCTAGAAGATGAATAGACTGGATGGAAACACCCATGAGCGCTTGAACGGGGCCTGAAAGACTTGCGCACTGAGTCATCGAGACGGTGGGAAGGAACCACAAAAAAGCAAAGGAGGCACAAAGTGAACCCACTGGGTCCTGGACCCCTTCTGAACTTCCCCCGCTTTGCCGTAGGAGCAAAGCTAAATAATGGCTGGCCACTGCTGCCAAGGATGGGCAGTGCGAGACGGCGAACGCCCGAGAGCAAACAGCAGACGGCGGCGGCTCCGCCCCCTCTATGATGCCAGTTTTTTTTTTTTTAGACAAACACAAACAGCCTCTCCGAGCTGCTAAGAGGGCAACCTTAATTTTTTTTCTGGGCTGCAAATGGAACACGTCCACGCACACAGACCCACACACACACACACAGCGCCAATTAAGGCATTTGCACACACACTAATGCCCTGTGGGGAGGAAGCAGCAGCAGCAGCAGCAGCAGCAGCAGCAGGCGAACAGGAAGTGATTTTGGTGGCTTGCAGCAGATGCTCCACCAGGTTCTGCTTTGGAAACATCTCAGCCCAGCAAACACAGTAAATCACTCTTCCTCCCCACCGTGTTGTTTTTCCTCTTCCTCCATGACAGCCTGTTTATTTAATTTTTCATCTGCTTGTCTTTGACCCAACCCCTCCCTCCCCAACACACGCACACACACACACACACACACACACACACACACACTCATTCCCGCGCCCCTGTGTCTATTTTCAGAAGAGGGGGAGCGTTGAGTGTGTGATGAGAGAGAAAGAAAAGGAGAACTCCCATTTATCAGTTATGTCATAGCAGGAAGAGGAAGAGTCCTCTTTTGCAGGCGTTTCACCACCGGTAAACTAGCCGCAAGGCCCCCCCGGCTGCAGGTTGAGATAGTCAGTCCGTTATGAGGAGAGAATTTCAGCACACGGCGCTCCAGGAGATCTGTGGTGTGCCGGAGCCGGGCAGAAACAGGCAGCGGGAAGTTGCTGTCGGCTTCTCGTCCTGTCAGACGGGTAATTACAGTGGCAGGAGACCAAATAAAAGGTTAAATTTCAATCAAGTGGGGTCGGGGGCCACATATTAAAATGTTGTCCTTAATTTTCAGTTTGAATTTAATGGAAGTCTTGGATACGGTTCGGCCCTCAGGTTGAAACGATGCTAGACGATTCATAAAAGACCCTTCAGCCAACATTAAATCCAACAGTAACTGCGGCACCAGAGCGAAGTCGAAGAGCTTATTAACCCAATTGTAATTAATTGTTGGCTAAACATGATACAGAAACTGTCCCAGCAAACCTTTCAGCTAAATATAATATAACCTGCAGCAGTGAACGGAGGGGAGCTTCGTCATTGCCAGATTTGTAATGACTCATCGTTTGGAAAACAGCACGTCTCGCCAACATTTCGGGCAGCACAAAGGAGAAAACGACCTGCCGGTGGCGCTGCCTCACGGATCAATGAACAAGTGAAACAGATCGTGCAGGAGTGTCTGCGCAAAATATCACAGCGACCCGTCCCCCCCAGAGATTATATAAGGTATCTGCATCCTGCTCCTAGCGGGACCACTCGCGCATGAATAAAAGAAATATCTACTGTGGCGCCGACAAAAGCACTCCTGCGTGCCGCCGCACGCTGTAATTTGTTTTATGGATTTTCTCATAAATTCCTCTCGCATTGGCATCGCCGCAGCTGTTTGTCATTCACTCCAGTGAGCGCTCACTCGTTACTGCAACATCAAAGTGTCATCGCCTCGGCATCCGGGCCATGAACTCGGCCTTTTTGTCGCAATTACAAAAGCCTGGCGGCGAGCGCGTGACATAATTCCCAAATCTGTTTGATTCGCTTTGCGTGTTTGTCAATATCGGGGAAGACCCATCAATCATATATGCGAGGACATGGGAATGATATTCCGCCAGACGAAAGTTTGTTATTGCACCAAGAACACTCTCGGTGTGGTTTCTTTTTTGCACTCCTGCAGCCGTGCAAAATTGCAAAATCGCCTTGGCTACAGCCTCTCAAAGTCACTTACAGTGTATTAAGTGCATTTCTGTTGTTTCATCTGGTTACTAAAGGAACACTGGCTGAGAACTCTCGAGATTTTGGGGATCAGCTGTTAAAAGGCCTGCTTTTAATTGCTTTAGGTGGCTAAAGCGGCGTAATTTAAACCCAACAGTGAGTGATCAAGACCTTGCTTGCCTGGAACCAGTCGCCTCACGTGTTGTTGTTTTTTTTTTTGCCTGTAGGTGGGCATTATGGAGCACCTAGTTTTTTCGTTGTTGCATCAACAAAAAAAAAAATGATTACCAATCCTGACGTGCGTGCCGAATTTCGTTCGAGCCACATCGTTCGTCAGGCTTAGGCCCAACAAACCTCCAGCTTGCAGCACTCACATCCTGCTTCTTTTTTATTTTTTACAACCAGAGGACGCAGATTTTTCTTTTTCTTTTCTTTTTCTTTTTTTTTTTTTTTTAAAGAAATTCAACCTTTTTAGACTAAGGGCTAAGTGTGCCCTTAGCCTAGAGGCTACTGTAAGTGTACACAGTTTCAGGTTAGTACTCTCTTCGCTGTACCGGTTTATCAATTACACATCTGTAAAGTTTTATTGCTGCATCTTGCACGCAAAAATTGTTTCGCAAAAAAAAAAACAAAAAAAAAAAACATTGCTCACTTTGAAATGTGACTCTCCAGTCCTGACACGCCGGTTGTAGCTGCTGTCCCTGGACAGAAAAAAAAACAAACAAAGTTGGCACCGCACCATCGCTACACAAAGCAGGAAATTGCAGACGCCTGTTTCGACATTCCAGGACCAATAAAATCAAACTGTGATTATTTAGCTGCCAGCTTTCCTGTGTGGCAGACATGCCTCTCTCCCCAGGAGAGCCAGATAACCAGCCGCTGAATCAACTCTTTCATTCCCAGTGAGACTCGGCGGTTGAGCCGGGAACTCTCTGCTCATAAATCTCCGTCACTGCTGCTGCCTCCTCTGACTGACCAACCTTTCAAACTGTATCTCAACAACAGGGTTTGTGGCCACTGGCTTTTTTTTTTTTTTTTTTTTTAATGGTGTGTTTCTGTACAACGCTGTAGGTGTCCAAATGACACTTTGTGCTTTTGTTCAGGTATAGTTGAGCTGGACAATTTTCTCGCCCGGTGTCTTCGCCACAACTTTCTAAGAACGAAAAAAAGAAAAGAAGAACAGAACATGAAATTATAGCTTGCGGGGAGTTTGCGAAACTTTCTATGGCTTAGAACGAGGAACATTTTCAAGTAGTCGTCCATATCGTTAGCCTAATAGCATAGTTGCCTAAGTCATATTTGAACGTTTTCGGAAAACAAGAAAAACAGGCAATTATGTTATGTAACGCTAGAATGAGAAAGAAAAAAAAGAATCTAGAAACCTTTTTTAAACAACAACAACAACAACAACAACAACAACAACCCTAAAACTAGAATTGTGCTTGGAGAAGCACACTTTTGTTTGCACTGAAGTCAGCCTGGCTGTCATTAAAAAGGCAAAGCTCTTCATCTGACTTCAAGGCAACTTAACCACAAGGCAAATTAACCTTTGCACCGTCGGATTTATACCCGCTTTCATTTGCGCAAATCATTTGCGGCGACTTTTACTGGCATTAGCCCATGCAGGCGGCCATTAAAAGTGGGATCGTCGGAGCTGACTGGGAGAAGTGATGCAATTATTGCAGCGCTCCCAGTTTGTGAGAGTAATGAGAGATGCAGGCGAAAGCCACCAGTGAAATTTAATAAACTTCCACCAGGCCATTAATGTCGTGACATTTTTTGCCGGGGATTTATGAACTAATGTAATGACACCACGAGGCTTTTCCTGGTAGTTGCAGCGGTGTTGCTGCACCACCACCACCACCACCAGCACCTCCTCCCAGCCCCACCCGCAGAGTCCTCTCCTCAAACATTCTCTGAGTCACAGCGGAGGTCCTGCTGGAAAGGTGCCCCGTCCCTCCTGATTCAGCCGTCTGTTCGAGCACAGTCCAGTATTCACTGCTGCCATATACTAATCCTTTCATTAGGCTCGGTTTCAGGCGGCGCTGTCAAAGAGCTGCCTGTGTGGAGAGAGTCGCAAGAGTGAGAGTGAGAATGTGTGCATCAATGCGACGCGGACGCAGATACATTCCGAGATAGGAGGCGCGTCGCAAAAACTCTGCGAGTGGCAAAAAATTCGAAATGAGTGTTGAAATTTCCCCCCCAAATGTCGCCGACCTCGGGGAGAGCGGCTCTGCGGCGCCACTGTGTCCGCATTTTTCGCCGATGGCATCAACTCATCGATTTAGATGCCTAAAAATGAAAGAATAACTGTCAGAGAAAGGAAGCTTTGCACAAGTACCTCACGCGTTGCCGACCGACCGTATCCAAATTTTACACCTTCATGTGACAGATTTTCAACCATCACGCGCGCCCGCACGCACGCACGCACTGACATGGTGAAGCGCTGACTTTGTGACGGCCGCCATCGATCCTTCACGCAGGGCGTCTTGAAATATTGTATCTCGGAGAGCGGCGGTGAGGCAACGCTTCTAAACAAATGCACATATATTTGCTAGCGACCTTCTTTCTGTATCTGCTCAATGCACACACAGACGCACACAGACGCACACCGGCGCACTTGGACTTGTGTTCTTGCACATCAGTGACAACATTGTTTTCCACGGGCTGCAGTCCCGCTGGATTGCTTGCTTTGGCGGAGCCGCTGGAAGCCTCCACCATCCTAAAACCAACATGTAAAAGTGGCCTGGCATGTTTTTGGGGGATTTTCAGATGACTAAGTCAATGTGACGGAGCTGGTGGTGTAACTGACTTGCTGAATGACCAAACGGCCTGCTTTCTTCCTCTTGCTAGGTAGCGCAGCCATGTTGCGCCGCGGACACCTGGCCTCGGCGTCCCGCGTCGGAGCCGTCCTGGTGCTCCTCTGCTGCTCCCTGTCGCTCCTCTACGTGATGACCTGCAGCCCGCCGCATTCCGACCACCTGTCCCGGACCGGGTCCGTCCACCCCAGCCGGGGGGGCACAGGGCCGGGGATCGGGGGAGCAGGGGTCGGCGGGATGGGGGCCGGCCGGGTCGCGCAGAGCGGAGGGCTGCCCGGCGTCCACACGTACCAGCTGCTGCTGCAGGAGCGCGAGGAGCAGCACCAGCTCCACATCGCGTCCCTGAAGAGGCAGATCGCCCAGCTGAAGGAGGCGCTGCAGGAGCGCAGCCAGCAGCTGAAAGGAGTGCAGGAGAGCCTGAAAGGAGCGGGAGTGGCAGTCGGAGGAGGAGGAGGAGGAGGCCTCGCCGAGGGGCCCAAAACCGGAGCCGGCTCACCCGGCGGAGGCCTGGGCGAGGTCCACGGGGCCAAGAGCCAGCAGTCGGACCTCCAGGAGTTCCTGCGCAGCCAGCTGTCCAGGGCGGAGGTCAGCACCGGCACCAGGCTGTCCAGCGAGCTGGCCGTGGTGCCCTTTGAGAGCTTCACCCTGCAGCGGGTCTACCAGCTGGAGACGGGGTTGTCTCGGAACCCGGAGGAGAAGCCCGTGAGGAAGGACAAGAGGGACGAGCTGGCCCAGGTGCTGGAGACGGCGCTGCACAGCCTCAACGGAGACGGCAAGAGCGGCGCCGAGAAGGCCCAAGTGGGGAAGGTGTACTCGCCGTCCGACTTCGTGGAAGGTGAGCGGACGTCTCGTCTGTAGAGTGTGAGGTCGTTTCCAACTCCGGGTTACGGCCGCGTCCATCTCGTAAAAAAACAAAACATTTGTCGGCAAATTTCAAACTGACTTTTTAAAACCAAGGTACCTGCTCGGATGCCGAGTAGCAGCTCGCTTCTTCAGTCCGTTTTTGCATACAAGAATCTCAGGAAGGTCAGGAGATGCCGGAGTGCGTGCGTGCATGTGTGTGTATGTATGTGTGTGTGTGCGGCAGTTCGCCGCCAGGATATCCTCCGAGTTTCGTTCTACTCGATCCACGGAGGAAATGCAGGAAATGAACACAGCTGCTCCTCGTTCGCAGTGGGGCATCTTTTTTCTGTGTGTGTGTGTGTGTGTGTGTGTGTGTCTGCTCCTTCAAGGTCAACATCTTCACTGTGTGAGTGGGTGGAGGCTTTTCTTTCTTTCTTTCTTTTTAAAAGAGAGCGACTGAGGCACCTGGCTCACAGGAAGTGAGCAGCAGGTCACAGGCGGGACCCCTCCCCTCTGCATGTGCTGTTGGGCATTGGCCCCAGTATTGTCAGACAGTACTTTCACGGACCGGCATGAAAAAGAAAATAGAAAAGAAAATGTGGTATTTTCTAAGTATACACTGTGTACACATTTGGAACTTTATTCGCAGCGTCTTCTTAACATGGCGACAACAACATAACATGATTAACATACGTTTTTTTTCTCAATACTCCAGTTGCAGTTTTGAAGGCTTCATTGGCTCATTAGAGCGCTGGTCGCCGCATGCTAAGCAGAGCGGGCTTGTTGCGTACGAATCTTCTGTCGAGATAAAATCCATATTAGTAGTAGGACCCTTGGTATTGTCTGTTAAACCGTTCTTCTTCTCTGTCCTCACTCGGCCTTTTCCTCTCTCCAAAGACGTTTGTTTCCACTCGTGTTGCTAACTAGCTTGCTAGCTCGGGGGTTTGACCTAGTGGTAATGTATCACGTGACCGAGACAAGCGCCTTGACATGCGTCAAGAGTTGAGCCGTGGATGGATGTAACGGAGAGATAATTTTTCAAAATAAAATTGATCAGACTAAGATAGTAAATAAAACGGAATTAATTCAAAGGAAGTTAATTAATCTTTATGTGTGGGCCGGTACCAAATGACCCCCGGGGGTTCGGCACCGCTGCTCTTGAGTGTGTGTGTGTGTGCATGTGTGTGGTCCCTTCTCTGTGCATGTTTATGCATAATGCTTTTGTGTGTGCATTCACTTTAAACAGCCCGTGTAGTTCCTCAGTGCAGCTGCGGGGGAGGAAGTGCCGCCTGCTTTTATTTACACCACCACGACCTCCCGATGGTTTCTTTTCTTTTTTTTTTCTCCTCCTCCTCCCCTCCTCCCCTCCTCCCCCCGCCCATCCCGATAAGTTCTTAATGGCCAACCAAGTTGAATACTGGACAAGCCGGGACTTATCCCACACAGCCGAGACAAGTGAAGTGGCCGAGGGGGGGGCTGACAAAAGCATCTTCAGGGAGCTTTTAAGGGGCTGCATTAGCGGGCGAGCCGAAGCCGCACACAAACAGCGGAGGTATGCGAAGAGCAAAAGAAAAGAAAAAAACAAGACCAAAACAAAGACCAAAGAGACCAAAGAGAGAGAGTTGAGAGCCCAGCGAGACATTAAGACCGAGACAGGAAGTGGAGACATTTAGCTCTGAATTGTTTGCCCCTGATTTACTAAACGGGAGCTTATCGCCTCCCGCATCCAATCGGGTTCCTCTCTGCAGCGCCCCCCCCCCCCGTTTCCTCACTGACTTTGGGGCACTCTGCGTTTCCCTATTCGGTAAACCTCAGCGGGTCTATTTGTGAGTAATAATCCCTGTAATAGCAGGGTAATTGAAAAACAAGCCCTCTTTGGGGGAACAAGATGTGAGGCCCGTATAAAGAAAGCGAAGGAGAGAGAGAAAGAGAGAAAAAAAAAACTGGTCAGAGTGACCAGAGTGTGTCTTGGATGTTTTTCATCTACAGTCGTGGCTTTTCTCCAAGCAGCAGCAGCAGCAGCAGCAGCAGCAGCAGTAGCAGCAGCTTGGACAGTGTCTCCTGTGGCCCCCGCTGTGCATTTGTCCACACACACAGCGCACAGCCTGTGTTCAGGCCTTGAAATGCAGAGGGTTGGTTGACAGCAAAATAATGATGAAGCCCAGGCTAAAAATGACCTTGCACATGAAAAAAGGATCTTTTCCTTGTTGTCCGCATAGTTTTTCCAAAAGTGAATGTTGACAACTATGTTTGGGGAAAAAAAGAAAAAAACAAAACATGTTCTGCGGTTCGCTCAGAAATGCCGAGGGATCCAAACAAAAGCCAAGCCCTGGAGAAAACAAGGAGCGCAAACGTCCCTGCAAACAATGGGAAGACACGTGAGGGAGGCGGCAGCTAAAATTAGACCTAACAAACGGCAGTCGCGGTTGTAGGTCGTCGCTGATCTACCCTGCGCTTTGATCGCCGGAGATCAGCTCTGCGCCAGGAAGCTGTGGCGTTCAAGTCCCGCATGGGCAGGTTTTCTTGGAATGCAATTTTTTTTTTTTTTTTTTTTTTTGGGAAGCAAAAGTGGAGGGAAAGCTGTTTCGAGCATGACAGGTTTCACCTTGTTAGCTCCTGTTTGTTGCACCGTCGACTGAACTCCGAAGATGCTTTTTAACTGGTCACTTCCAGGGGCCTCCAGTAGAAACAGGAAATGCGAGACCTCTTAATGAATTCGCCAAACTCTCTGTGAAACCTGCCAGAAATGAGAAGGTGCTTGGCTCCTTTTGCTTGCTATAGTTTTGCGCTAAAGCGCGCAGTTTCTTGCAAGTCAGCCCTTTGTGACGTCATGAAGGGGACTGAAACCTCTCGCAGGTTAATGACGGCGCTACCGACCACAAACATATCAGTTTTCGGCCAGTGTTGGCGAGTAATCTGTTACTAAGTAATCCACTACTGTAATTAAACTACTTTTTTTAAAGTAACGAGTAATGTAGCGGGATTACTGTGGCAAAACTGGCAATTATATCATAATTACTTTATCAAGTAACGATTCCATTACTTTTCTGAAATATTTTGCAAGCTAAAAATGTCTTATTATCCACAAAATTTAGAAAAACAACCAAAAACAATCATGCCGCAGATTGATGATGCAGCCGTGCAGGAAACAAGACGTTCTCAACTGTTACTTGATCTTTTCTTTTTAACTAAAGTAATTAGTAATTGATTACTTTTGAAACAAAGTAGTTAAAGACGTAATTAGATTACTTTTTTAAGGAGTAATCAGTAGTTGGACTACTTTTATGGAGTAATCCCAACAACACTGGTTTTGGCTCCAGGATGAAAAAATCAAAAGATCTGAAAAGATGGACATCTTCACTCTTTTCTTAATCATTGATTGGTGGAAACTGACCACCTGTCTGTTCAAACTGACGCCCTGGTCCTGTGCCTCCCGCCAGGCATCACCCGCACGGAGAAGGACAAGGGGACGCTGTACGAGCTGAGCTTCAGAGGCGAGTCCAGCCGCGAGTTCCGCCGCCTGGTCCTCTTCCGTCCCTTCGGGCCGCTGATGAAGGTGAAGAACGAGCGCGTGGACACGGCCAACGTGCCCATCAACATCGTCGTGGCGCTGGCCGGACGCACCGACAAGTTCAAGCAGTTCATGCACAACTTCAGGTTTGTCTCTCCGAGGGTCCGGGGGGTGCGGTTCGCTTCGTTTTTTGTTTGTTTTGTATATTTTTTGCCACTTTGCAACCCCATTTGTTTGTTCTGCCTCAGCGTGCGGCCAGAGGAGAGGCACGGCGGAAGAAAAACATCTCCCAGAAAGGCTTGTTTGTGTAACACATAACTTATTCAGGAAAAAAATGCGATACTGCGCCTGGTCGGACCCAGTTTCTCTTGCAGCTGCTGGTTTTAATTGGGCAGGCAGGGAGGCAAGAAGCCGGAGAACGAGGAAAATCATTCATGAGAAATTTCCAATTAGCCACTTGCGTCCGCGCGAGTCTATCAGTTTATTTCGTGCCGCCTAATGATGATGGAGATATGCAAATGAGCCGCGCGCGCGCGCGTGTGAGTGTGTCATCGGCTATCCTGAGGCCGCAATCAGCGGAGGGGGAGAACCTCCGCGCTCAGGTCCGTCCGACGCGTTTATTGCTGCTTATCGCAGCTCTTCTCGCTCGCTCGCTCGCGCTGCTCAGTACCGCACGGCTGCGGCGTCGTAAAAGTGCCCCCGGTGGGCAGGGAGGAGCGGTTGATGTACGGCAAGTAACAGAAAGTGTACTTACTTAAAAGAGTTGGCAAGACGCTGAGCAAACACTTCAGCCTCATCCATATTAAAAGGTGTGCCAGGAGCCTCGGTGTGTGTGCGTGTGTGTATGAGAGAGAGAGAGAGAGAGAGAGAGAGAGAGAGAAAATCTGATAATAATGGCGCCGGCTGTGTTTTTTATAAAATATTTCCTTTGCTAAAGCCGGCGAGCGGAGCAACATTTAGAGCAATGTTTCCCCAGTGGAGGATGTTAAAGGAGATAAAATGTGCCGAGCCCAATCGTAAAATATTGCTCTTAGCTGATAAAATGATTTTTTTAGTGTTTTCTCACTTAAGGAAGTGGGGAAGGGGGCGAGTAAAGAAATTGCAGAATGACTCATCCGTCCGTAGTGGAGGGGGGGGGGGGGGGGGAACCCCAACACAAATCAATTTACTGCAAAACAGTGCCGCCGCTGCAGCTCGCAGAGGGCGTCGCCAATGAGAAATAACAGTAAGCTTTTTTTTTACATTGTTCAAACCCACTTGGTATCTTCTGCACGTCTCCTGTCAGTTTAAACATCTTGAACTGATATTTACCCCGTCTGCTCGCGGGGAGAAATTCAAACAAATGTGTCTGAGGCTGCGAGATGGAAGTTAAATTCCCTCTAGTGTGAGTGTTTGTGTGTGTGTGTGTGTGTTGGGGTGTGTGTGGGTGTGTGCATGCATGCTTGACACACCTCCTTCATGGCGCCTGCAAGTATCTCCCTCCTGGTCTCCTCCTTTAAGACAAGTCTTTCTTTTCTTTTCTTTTTTTTTTTTTTACACATAGCAACAGTAATGTGACTGTGGGTTGCTGCCAGGTTACTGTTATCATCTATATAGATCATCAACTGTCAATTGGCACCATAATCCAACTTAAAAAGGGATTTCCTGCACTAGATTTACACCCAAAATCGGTCATTTTGCCCAGTTTTCACCAGCTGGAACCAACAAATTGCATTTTATTCTTGTTATATAATTGTGCATTTGCAGTATTGTTGTGTTTTAACTATGTTTTATTAGTATTTCTTTTATTATGTTTTACTCTGGAAAGCACCTTGTGCACGGTTTGGCTGTGGGAAGGTGCTATATGAATTAGATTTGATTGATTGATTGATTGATTGATTGATTGATTGATTGATTGATTGATTGATTGACTGAGATTCTCTTTATTTCTTGAATTACTGCTGATTCCTCACTAAAGCAGCTGCAGCTCGTCGCTGATTAATCGTTCCTCCACTTGTCGTTGTCTGGCTGAATCTCCAAGCTGGGTGCAGAGCCTCCACTTGCCTCCTGCAATCCAAGCACTGGAGCCCCTCTCTGCACCCCTTTGTTCACCCGTAACGCCGCCTCTCCTCTCTCTGTCGCTCTCTCTTTTGTCTTGTGTGTGTGTGTGTGTGTGTGTGTGTGTGTGTCACAGGGAAGTGTGCGTGCGCCAGGACGGCCGGGTCCATCTGACGGTGGTGTATTTCGGGAAGGAGCAGATGAGCGAGGTCCGAGCCACTCTGGAGAACACGTCCAGGTGGGTCTCAGTTTGCACGGCAGCCAACTCTCGACTCTCCGATCTTTCAACCGGACGCCAGGAGCGGCAGAGCAGCTTTTTATTTTATTTTTTATAGCTGCAGCCCGGTCGTGCACCTGCTCTCCATCAGCATTCCCCAAATGATTATTCAAAAAAAAAACAAAAAAAACAGGAACACCAAAAACCTTTCTACTTTTTATGTGTTTTCTTTTCTTTTTTTTCTTCCAATCCTTCCCCTGACACACACCACACACATCACACACACCTTCCAGCTCGGTGTCCTGCCGCAGACAGTCATCCGATCTGATGAATAATGGAGCAGAGTGCCGCCCACGCCGCCGCCCGAGAGCTCCCAGCCAGCACTGATGAATTACAACAGACCTGTGATCATCCTTGACTGCTGCTAAAACCTCTCACATGACCCCCCCCCCCCCCAAAAAAAAAAAAAAAAGCACCCACACCTCTGGAGACTCACTGCAGGCTTTCCTCCCAGAGGGTTTCTATGGTGATGCTCCTCCATTCCCAAAGCCCCAGAGAGGGTTTTGTTCTTCTTCTTTTCTTTCTGTGGCCAACTGGAATCACTCGAATCTCTCTTGTCCAGTGTTGTTGGGATCACTCCATCAACGTAATCCAACTGCTGATTGCTGATTACTTCTTTAAAAGTAATCTGACTACTTCTTCAACTACTTTGTTTTCATAAGTAATCAATTACTGAAGTTAAATTGAGAACGTCCCTTTTCCTGCACGTAACGTACAACCAACCACAATATTCTTTCATTTAGACGATATCGACTCAAAACGATGTTTGTATTTCCAGCAATCAAACGCAATCGCTGCATGCACGGCTGCGTCATCAATCAGCGACATCGTTGTTTTTGGTTGTTTTTTTCTAAATTTCAGACATTTTGTCAAAATATTTCGGAGAAGTAATGGAATCGTTGCTTGACTGAGTAATTATGATATGATTGCCTCCACAGTTTTGCCACAGTAATCCTGTTACATTGCTCCGTTACTTAAAAAAGTAGTTTGATTACAGTAGTGGATTACTTAGTAATAGATTACTCGCCAACACTGTCTCTTTGTCCCTCGGGCCTGCCTGCCGCTGCGGGGATCAAATAAAGGCAGGCATTTATATGTTTAAAATAGGCTCGGTGAAAGCCCAGTGCGGGCGGGGTCAGACGTAGCAGACTCTTACTGTCACTCGCTGCTGAGAGGAGGAATCATTAAGGAAGCCGAGGTGAAGAGGCTCAGTGAATAGAATCAGCCTGTGAAAGCAGCGAGCGGAGCTTCGGCCAATTGGGCGAAGAACACTGTAATTTCTTCTTCTTCTCCCCCTATCTCCTCCTCACACCCCTCCCCACCCGGGCAGCCGTGAACTCTTCAGGGCTCTTTACTATTCTCCTCACCGCCGAACAGTTCATTCATCAGTTATGTAGCAGCGTATCTGAGTGTGAATCTGGAGGCTATAATCAGCTCCGCGGCCGAGCTCCTCTCTCTCTCTCTCTTCCTCCGTCTCTCTCTCTCTCTCTTTCTCTCTCCCTCTCTGTCTCTCTCGCCCTCTCTCTCTCTTATCCGGCCCCCACACGGCTCCCGAGATGAATGGGAATCAAGGCCGGATGATAGCCGGCCTCGCTCCTTCAGCGAGGGGGCCACTTTGTAAGAACACACAGACGTCCTCACGAAACGGGAGAGAGAGCCTTTGCAAGGATTCCTCTGTATCCGTCATTTTTCCAGTAGTTATCGTGTTTCAAAAAATTTTTGATTCTGCGCCCTTATCCTATTGGCTGGACGGGATTGGTCCGGTCAAAATTTTGACAGGATGAGACTCGTTCGGCAATCAAGTTTCTGCAGTCAAGTCCAATAACAGGCCAACCGACCAACTGTTTGAAGGATCTTCACACCAATCTGGGTGATTTATGAAGTAGAATGAATCAGTATGCTTTCATTCCTTCTGTAAAGGGTTGCGCAAACTGGCACAGAGTGCACTGCTGCTGCAGGCAAATTTAGAACTTTTATTTATTTTGCATCCAAAGAAGCAAAAAATAAAAAAACGTGTCTAAATGCCAGAGAAATATTGATTACGCCCAAAACCTTCACATTTTGAAATACTAAACCCTCACCCCCTGCAAAAAAAACAAAAAAAAAACCAGCAACATCTATTCCTGGTATCCACAAACAGACGCACAAGCAGAGAAGCTGCTGTGCTGCTGATTGCATCATTAGTGTCTGATCTTTGCTTCCTTGCATATTAAATCACTTTTGCAGGACGTTTTAATTGTGTCCTCCTCCAAAAGACATTTCATTACCTTCGTTAAATGACACGCACTCAAATACTTCCCGCCTCCCCCCCATCATCCAGCCGCTGCTCAAGCCCTGCCAAGACACTTACGGACTGCCTTTATGAATTGATAATGTAAAATCTGCCGCGCTTAAACTCCCAGCAGCTCCCACTTTCTGGCCACTGATGATTTGGGCTGATAGATAAGAAGCCGAGCCGGCGTAATAAAAGCCTCGACATGCGCTAAGACAGAAGATAGGAAATCTGGGCCTCAGCGTGAGGGCGCTGGGCCAGACGCTGGGGGACGTCGTTCAAAATGGACCGAACTGGCTGCCGAGCTCGGGAAGCGTATTCCGCACGCATCCACACTTCAAAGCCTGAAAGTCGGTCTTCAACCGGTCGGAGGTGGGAGGCGGGAGGAAGTGCGTTCCTGCACGTTGGGGCCTAGTGCTTCAGAAAAGTGTGAGATTAAAAGGAAGAGATTAAAGTGGCGTGGAGATTGGGTGTGAGTGATCTGTTTAAGGGATGCAGGATTAATGAGCGTCGGAGGCCAGAGGGAGGCGTGGAAGGAGAGCACGGAGGGGATTTTATGAGCTTGTCAGGAAAATCAGCGGTGATTTCAAAGGAGATGGTTTGCAAAGTTCACTTCAGAAATGTTTTCCAGTTAATTCCAATTATGAACGTGTCTCCGGCCTGTCATTCAACTGTCCCTCCCCCACAATCCAGCACGAGGGCAATCCAGCAGAGCGCCGCTTCCATCAGGAATCCACTGTACAATTTTTGCTGGAGGCTGTAAACAGAGAGCTAATTTTTTTTTTGTAGCGATACACTGAGGGTTTTTTGTTTTTGGATGATGCATCATGCGAGGCTGCGTCACTCGAGTTTGAGATGTAAGATAACAACTGAGCGTTTCCGCAGGAGGCAGTGAAACACAGGACTAAATATTCCGTTTTCTGGAGGTCCACAGAGCTTTTCCTGAATAATAAACCAGGCTGAGGCAGCTCTGCTGGAGTCTGGGAGGAGAAATACAGATCTGAAAGTGCGCAGGACACACAGTAATATTTAATAGAAACAAGCAAAGGGCTTTTAATCTGCGACAAAATGTTGAATTTCCTTCACATTACGACGGCCAGCTCACAGGGAACATTCGACTGAGAATAGATGATTGTAAAACTTATTTTATGCATTTGCAGATTGGGGGGGGGGGGGGGGGGGGCAGGCCCGACACCTGACACACAGTACAACGTTGCTTTCATGGCTCGATCACAGAGGGCTTCAGTTCACCCTCCCGTCTCCTCCACTTACCCGGTTGACAGTTTATTCCCCAGCTCACTGTTAAGCACAGGCTGATTCCTTTGGAAAAAAAACAAAAAAAACAAGACAAAAAAATCCTCCGCCTGCTCTGTATGGCACACAGACAGGTGACAGACGTGCAGGAAGAAGGAGCGAGGAGGGAGGGAGGGAGACTGCGGCAGCGGCAGGAAAAACAGACACATGCATTTCAGGTTGTCTTTACACTGGTTGTTTTCAGTGGAGCAAGAGCAGATCGTTCCGCGAGCCGCTGTGCAATTATGGGAGGAGAGAAAAAAAAGAATTGCAGCCTAACGGACAGCAGGCGCACGTCGACGGGATCTTTGGCAGGATTAAAGGCCAAGGATCCCTTTTTTTTTTTTTGCGGGGAAAACTCGATGCCCTTGAACGGCGCGAGCGCTCGCTCGCACCCCAGGCAAGCTGCCGCCTCCGGGCCGTGCGCGGAGGGGAGGGAGCGTGTTGTGTTTAAAAAAAAAAAAAAAAAAAGACAAAAAAAACAGCAGCGGGAATTAACGGCACGTCACCGTTTAGCTGATGTTGCGGCGTTTCACCTCGATTGATGCGCCTGGCTTGCGTTGCAAAAATATGCGTTATTCAGCGGCGCCGCACTTTGACTCCCCAGGTGCTGACGGCGCAGGATTAAAAGTGACGCAGGTCAGACGCAGAATTAATGCCGGGGAAATAAATCCAATATGCAGACGCCGAGATGTTCCACAACCATCTGCTGCCGAGAAGAAACTGCCGGGATGCCTCCAGACTGATCGCAGACACGGCCGCAATGCAGGGACGAGGCTGCAAGGACCCCCACGCCGTCTCTGCTGCAGCGAGGGGGCCCCCCTCGGGCGAGCTGAGCGCACGCACGAGCCAACGTGCGGGGGGAAACGGTTGGACCGGAGGCGCAGATTGACTGGGGCTGCGTGTCCCGAGCCGAGCTAACAGGATCAGGCCTGCAGCTGGGAGACAACATGACGGCTCCCTCTTAAGTGCCTCTCGCTCTTGACACCGTTTTTCGACAATTTAGCCCGAGCTAGGTAGCAGACAGCACGCCCACGGTAAACAAATTGACTATTTCAGAACATAATAAGGTTGTTGATGGCCCCAGGTGGGAGGAGGTGGAAAAGAAAGGCAGCGTGGTATATATGAAAAAGTCATTTCTGCGAGGGGATGTTGAAGGGTTTTGCGAACAATAATGAAGTCCGGGTTCATATCCTGGGTTTTGGTACTCGAATATATATAATGGTGAAGTGTGCGTATTGAATGTCAAGTCATTGAGAAACGCTTTGGGAAGCTGAACGTCGACAGTGTTGGGTTTTGTTGGTGTGCCTGTGTGTGTGTGTGTGTGTGTGTGTGTGTGTGTGTGTGTAAGTAAGTTTCAGAAACGTACATGCTGAACCATGCAGTTCAGGTAAATCGGCCCTCTGTGATGTCACAGAGAGCACTTAGTTCCCTTCCACACGTGTGAAAAGTCCAACTTGAGGCTGTAAACAGAGGGCTAAACATGGAGTTTTCCAGTGAGCTATAATGTTTTTGAGACAAACTAAACCCGGATCCTAAAAAAATGAATATAAAAATGCACTCTGAACAGATATTTAACAAGCTCCTTTATTCAACACGTCAGTAGTTTTGCAGTTTATTTTTCTCCCCACGTGCTGCGCCTGGTCAGCCTTTGCTGATTGGCTACTTACCCAGCGGGTCCTGTCCCCAATGTTTGCGGTTTGCTCTTTATCTTGGAAAAAGAGCTTCCTGTCCCATTAAGAGTCGACGCTGAGTCAACACGTGAACATAGCCATGGCCACTGACATTGTTTGAGACAAACAGCGCCATTGTGCTCTGTCTCAACCATCTGTGGAGAGTTTTTGGTGCCAGTGGGTGGGTCCGCGTCTCTGGGGAGTCTGGCTAGATGGCGAAACAGATCCACTCAGTTTTGGATCGGAGAGGTGGACGCTGGAATCTGTGGATGTGTTTCCCTGGCGCGCGGCAAGACGTGGAAAAAAAGTCGCTGCGCCGGGAAAGGAGGAGGGGGCGTTGTTGTTGTTGTTGTTGTTGTTGTTGGTCAATTTTTATTCCCATCTCTCAAAGCCACTTTGGACATTAATCAGACAAAATGATTAAAAAAAAAACCAAAAAACCAAGTGGAGTCATATTTATTGCTTCTTAGGGGATTCACGGCCACTCTCGTCAGGATTAAAAAGGTTTATTGCGTCTTATTTATGACAGCAGCTGTAAGGACGACAAAGGCCCGGGAGATGGGAAAGTGTGTCGAGTGCCATTTGAGCCGCATGGCCGTGAAAACACAGAAAGAGAGAGGGAGAGAGAGAGAGAGAGAGAGAGAGAGAGAGAGAGAGAGAGAGTTTCCTGTGCTGTTCATCTCTGCTGGTTTCCTGTCTGTCCGTCACCGTCTACCTGCTCCGTCAGCCGGCGTCGCACGTGAGCCACAAATCACATTCGGGAGGTCGTTTCAAATCAGTGTGAACAGCTCCAAACACACCGCTGGGTTTTGCCTGTCCTTGACGTCACTCTACGCGACGCAAGACTCAATGTGGCAGACCAGAGGGCACTCATTGGCTCATCAGTCTGTGGGGAGATGGCTGCATTCAAGCCAAGCTCCAGGCCATGTATCGCAACAAGTGCCACTGTCGCAATTATGTGACGTCACACACGCTACTCGCTGTGCCGGATGACACCCCCGCTCTGACGTCGTTGCTACAGCAACCTGTCACAGAGGGGTCAATAATGTGGCCCAGTCTGAACAGAACCAGATCCCATTTGGACGCTTGCTGAAAAACAGTGTGCACAGGCAGCCCTAGAAATTGGATTTGAGTGGGAATCTGATTTGAATTCGCCTGCAGTCTGAACGCAGCCAAAGCGGCCGAGGAGCCTGTTTGTTTTTCCTGCCTCGTTGCCCGGAGCCGCTGCGCGCGCCAAAGTCTGCACGTCAGACTTTGTGTGCGCGTGCGTGCGTGCGCGCGCGTGCGTGTGTATGTGTGTGACGGAGCGATTAGTCACCAGCGGTGCGAAAATGTTACGGGCCAGAAGAAGGCCGCAGCTGTGCACATCTGGACCCGGCTCCATCCAGCTGCACGTCTCCGCCGCAGCCGCCCTCCTCAGAGGTCTCTCACGGAGGGCTCTGTTGTCCCGTCTAATTAGCTTCATTAGCTCACAGTTGGTGAATAAAAAAAAAAAATGCAGGGGGCCTGGGGTGGTGGAGGGAAGTCGGTTGCGCACTGAGGGTGATCTTTCTCTTTTGGCAAGGCCACCATTATGTAATATTTGTGTGGAAAATATTAGGGGCACGGGGAGCAGAAAACAAAGGATTACCAGGAATAAGAGTAATCCGCCGGGGAAATTCCGAAGAAAACCCTCCTGTGTGTCTCCACTGACTCTTTCATGCCACTGGATATAATGATACTGTTGTTAGAAACCAGCTGTCAGACTTCCACTATACCAGGCCGGCTGGTGCGTGGAAGCCCTGTGCTGCGCATATCCGCAAATTTGTGTTTCCAGTGGTCGGGTCATTGACTCGAATAAAACATCTACTTAATTGCTTCGGATCGGGTTGTTTTGTACTTCGGTGGTTCTCGAACAAGATGTGCGCTTAACGGGTTCATTAATTCAGCGCCAGCTAATCTCCATTTAGCGAATCTTGAGAGCCTGGGGTAATTTGTAATTGTTAATCCAGCGTCGGTGGTAAGAGCTCTCTGTTCTCCAGGTCGAGTGCAGCGCGCACTACGACAGCCGCAGACTGGAAACGGCAAAATCAGGGCCCTTGAACATGACAGACAATATGATCCTTTGTCACGGTGTCATGTTAATTGGGGGAACAGAGGGTGCTCAGAACCCTACAACTGGTGTTACCCAACGCTGATCAACATCTCACTTCCACCTCTGTTTCGGCAGAGGTTTATCGTTCAATCTTTGAAGCTCCCTCTTGCCCTTGCCTCTATTTTCCGTTCATATTAGGATTCAAACCTGGCGCGGCGAGCTATTTTTTGAGACATCTTTGAAAAAAAAAACAAAACAGACAGACAGTTCAAAGGAATCCGACGAAGCGCCTCCTTTTGAAGTGGAGGCGGCGCATGCATATGCACGCGGAAGTACAACGATAAACAAGAGACGTGGAAAGAGGCGAATAAATTCAATTCAAATGCAAAACATGAGGACCAAATCTGCTGCGATAAAAGCGACTCCAGTGTCAAGAAAGACGCCTCGTGAAGAGGACAAGAAATTAACTACTGGCTTCCGATAAGGCTTTTATAAAGGAGCAGTTAAAACGGAACAATGATAAATTGAAAATATATTTATAATCCTCCTCAAAATGCGTCGGCAGCCCTCCGTCTCTCCCTGCGTCCCCTCTCCAGTGTGAATAAGCTCCCTTTTGTTTTCTAATAATCCTCTCTTTGTCCGCAGGGAAGTTAATTTTAAGAACTACACGCTGCTTCAGCTGGACGAGGCGTTTTCTCGGGGGCGGGGTCTCGACGTTGGGGCCCGGGCCTGGAGGGGCGGCAACGTGCTGCTTTTCTTCTGCGACGTCGACGTCTACTTCACCGCCGACTTCCTCAACACCTGCCGGATCAACACGCAGCCCGGTGAGACGCCGCTGGCAGCGGGACATGCAGCTCTGTCCAGTGGAAATCGACAGTATAGGTCTAAGATCATGGTCTAATAGGATATTGTATTATATTATATTATATTATATTATCCTCCTTTACTTCTGTTGCTTGCACCCACTTTTCCAAAAAGTGTGTTCTAAAACACTCGGTTCTGGAAGTCCGCCCCTTGTGATGTCACAAAGGGCACTGAGACCTCTCCCAGGTTAGTGACGACACCTCCAGACAGGCCTCTGGCTCCGCCCCTTTCTTCGTGCACCCTTCAAAACGTGCGGGAGGCTCAACAAAGTATCAGTCAGTTCCAACGGGAAGCTCCATCCCAGAGTTTTTTTGCAGGAGGCAGTAAACAGGGGGCTTAAAATGCCATAGTCTGGAGACTAATAGAGCAGTCACGCAATTAAGCGTTCTTCATAACGCGACTGCCATAAAATCCCCATCACAAGTTCAGAATGGCTTCTTGCAGAATGTATTTTCTTTTTTCATTCAATTCCTAACTGTTTCCAAGGAGATAAACGGACTGGGCAAATCACTGTATCAGCAAATGGCTTGACTCTGCTCTGCTGCTCCTTCCCCTCCAGGTAAAAAGGTCTTCTACCCGGTGCTGTTCAGCCAGTACAACCCGACTCTGATCTATGGAAGTGCAGAGCACATCCCACCTGTGGAGCAGCAGCTGGTAAATCCACCTAATCCTCTCAGTTTCATTTGAGTTCAAGCCCCGACTCCGTTGGAGAACAATATTCTCAGCGCGCTGCCACATTTTCAGCGAGCGGCCCGAGAACGCTTCCCTCTCCAGCTGCCTTCCACTTTCAGGCAGCTGGAGAGGGAAGCCCGTTTCCATGGAGGTAGCGGCTCCAGCTGCTGTTGCTGCTGCTGTTGCTGTTGCCGCTGCCTCTGTTTTTATCTCATCTTTGTCATTTTGGGCTTCCTCTCCCCACAGGTGATGAAGACAGACACGGGCTTCTGGAGGGACTTTGGCTTTGGCATGACCTGCCAATACAGATCCGACTTCGTCAACATAGGTAAAAATGCCAAAGCCTCTTGCGTGCGCAGGAAGATAAGAGCCGACGCACTCGTGGGTCGGTTATCTGCGACAGCTGCGTTACATAACGGCGGGTGAAAGTGGGCTCTTTGCGCGGAGATCAAAATATGCGCGCTGCTACTTTAATAATGTTCCCCCTCGCTTAATGGATATGAAAAATATCCAAACGCAAGAGGCTTGAGAATGACATTAGCGCTCCTAACTGGGAGGGGATCTCATTATAGCGCTCGGCATGGAGCGGCGGCGGCGGCATATATTAGCAGATCTCTTCGCCTGGTGGCGTCTCCCTCCATCTGTGTGCGAGGTGAGGAATGTGAGCGCTCCCGACAGTTTCCCATCAGTTACAATTAGCCTCAGCTTGAAATAAATTTATGCTTACCGTCACTTTTAAATGAGATTAATTGTCTGGGGCCCGCGTTCACAAACACAGGCTGGTTACATCTGTGTAGTTCCTGATAAATATTTCTGTGTTCAGGGGGAAATTGATGTATTTAGAACTAATGACATGCATTCAGTCATGCCTGTCATGTAATGACGGGTGTGATGTTCTGTCTCGTTATCAATTTAGGTTCCAGCAGCATCAGCCAGTAGGGGGATATGGAAAATGACAGGGTTGGCCAAATTGAATTTCAGCGGTTCCGTTAGAATGTAGCACATAGGCCAGTTGAAACTATGGCAACGACACCTGCCGTTAAACACTGATTTTATATCTCCAGCCTTAATGATCATGGTGTGCCGGGCTAACATCTCGCAACAATTCTGTTTTATTTTGTCAAGCGTCTGCATGTTAAAGCGGCCATTGTTTTTGTAAATGCAGTATCCTGTCCCTTAAAAAGAAAAGAATACAGTGTAATATCGTGAACATTTATGCTAAGAAACATTTACAGCAATTACATATTTTTATTACCATGTTTTCAAAGACAAGCATGGTCCCTCCGCTGGGGACCATGCTAGGTGGCCCAGATGCCTTTTTAAAAAAAAGCCTAAAGCCTTTTTATGCATCGGCACCTAAATTGGGCTCTGATCCAGATAGTGTAACATGTTTATGTTTCTGTACCCTGAGAGATGAATTATTTATTCGGCGTTGGAGGTGTGTGCACTTTCTTAAATGACCGTGCACACAGCACAAATACATGCGCATCAACGAATGAAGGATCCATCTGTCGGCCTGAAATTCCTCCCTTATCTTAATTTGTTCCTCTGGTTTCCATTATTGAGAGACGGAGACAGACAGAAGAATCATAACCAGCGCAGCGGACGCATGACGAGCGTGAGCAATAAGCAGACGGCTCCAGTTGGATTTGAAACACGCCTGGTCAGGAAGGTTTTTATGCGCTGCGCGGCATCGCCCCGAAATATCCCAACTGCCCTCGCATGAAGCAGCAAATTGGGCAGCGGGGAGGAAAAGCTGATTATGATCACACAATGCTAATCAGGGTTCGTAATCTGCATTCCTTTAAGAGGCAGCGTAGGCAGTGGAGCAAACGTTAATTACGTTGAATTGTTTGCATATCAAAAGAGGGTTGTTGGGTTAGCATCTCATGTTGGAATTACGCAGGTTTTTTTTTTAAATCGTGGACTCTCCCTCCTTTCATCTCCAGGAGGATTCGACATCAACATCAGGGGCTGGGGCGGCGAGGACGTGTACCTGTACAGGAAGTACATCCACAGCAACCTGTTGGTGGTGCGGGCGCCGACGCGAGGCCTCTTCCACCTGTGGCACGAGAAGCACTGCGCCGACGAGCTGTCGCCGGACCAGTATCGCATGTGCATGCAGTCCAAGGCCATGAACGAGGCCTCGCACGGCCAGCTGGGGATGCTGTACTTGGGGCACGAGAAGGAGGCCCACCTCCGCAGGCAGAACCAGCAGCAGAGGACTTAAGGGGCAAGGTGAATTCTAATCACTGGAGGGACTGCCGTCCGTCGGAGAAGGCGCAACGGGCTGCTGCTGCTGCTCTGGGCTACATCGGACTTTGAAGGAGAAAATATTCTTATTTACTTTTTTTTTGCCTTCAGAGTTAGATGAGACACCACTTTTATCTCTCATATGGCTGCGCAAATAGAGTACAAACAAACTGGCCCTGTTCAGTGAAGGCAGAGGGTATTAAAAATATGCTTGGCAGCCCTACCAAAGCTTAGATGCTGTGAGGTTTTATTTCTCGTTGAAAGGATACAAAAAATTGTTTGAAGATTTGGGGTTTGGGCCTTGTTTTTTTTTGGCTGTTTCCCCTCCCAATTTATTGTTTTTTGTCACTCCACTGAAAGCATTTTAGAATAGTAGATTTCCCATCATCATCGTCTTGAATCTCATTTCAAGGGAGTAAAAGTTCATTCCTAATATCTCAAACTATCTCATAGGAAAACATGTGAAGTCTACAGGACTGAGAGCAATTTATTGCTCTTAAAAAGATTACATTGCAAATACATGGACCACAAAATGACTTCATTAAATTATGTCACACACAAGATGAAGTACTTTGGAAATGCTTATTGTTATTTTTTTCCATTCTAAACAGCAGCTGCAGTGGGCTTTCGCTGAGTGATTGTCCCAATACCAGCCTCAATCAGTCTGTGGTTAAACGTCCTCTGTAACTGCAGCAATGCTTTTGAGTAAAAATCATAGATAAGAAGATTGAGCTGTGAAGCCTATTCAAGCCGTGTGCCTTCTGTGAATAAAACATCAAATGTGTACGCCGTCTGCTCAGGATGGCCAGAAAGTTAAAGCAGTTCGCAGGTTTCCAAAATCTAGGAAGGGGGGGCCACCTAGTGGACAAAAAGAGTAACCAACACATTGAAAACTAATGAAGGACTTGTTTTTGACCTTTTAAGCCGACAATGGCCTCGTACAACAATGTTGTTGTTTTTTTTTCATGTAAATTGTTGATCTTTAACACTCACTGCTATTTATGTTTCTTTCTGTTTGTTTTTTTCCTGGACAGTATTGGCTGATCTGTGTGGGCCCTTCACCTATGTAATGTGATGAAGAGGGATCTATTCTAAAGCTAGAGGCAAAATTGCTGTGAAACTAAAAGCTTTAGCCTATTTATGCTTATGTTTCATTTAAAATGTAAATTAATCCGTGCTGTTTTGTCACAGATTTATTTTTGGACTCATATTTGAAAGGGAAAACTATTATGAATGACAGTAATAATTCTTACTGTCCCAACTTTGACGATGACTGAGGTTTTTTTTTGTCAGAATTGTTTTTTCTGTCTAGCACTTCCATGCGTGGATCCAAATAGACACATTCCAGGTGGGGGACTCAAGAGGGCAATGGAGGCACTTTTGAATCACGTTTCTATGTTTTGCCATTGAAATACTCGTTTGATACATGAAAATTCCGTTTTATTTGAAAATGTCGCCTTATGTAAATAAGTAAAATAAAGTTTATTTGTGAAGTGTGTATATATATATGTATATATATTATTTTTTTAATGGGTTTTACGTGCGGCGCAATGGACGTTTTCCACCTGCCCAAGAGTAGTTCTCCTGCTCCATCACTAGAGGGAGCTAGTGAGCTAGTTGTCTCCCTGTTGCCCTATCTTCCGCAGGTTGCTTGTACAGTCGCAGCTATTAAAATGTCTGAAATATAATCATGTAGTGACATGCCTTTGCTTGTCATTTTTAAAAGTTGACAAGACAATGCTGGCAGTTTGGTTTCTGTACTTCCACAGTCAGAATCATGCGTCTGCTACATACTTCAAACTGACTTCAAATGTCAATTGTTTGACCTGTTAAACATTGACAAAGTTACAAACTTAGCAATGGCGATGCACAGGGGAAATCTTTGTTACTTGTTACCTTGCGCGCACACACACACACACACACACACACACACACACACACACACACACACACACACACACTACCCAGAAAATTAGAATATCCTGAAAAGGTTGTTGTATTTCTGCAATATTCAACTTAAAAGGTGAATTTGCCATATTATATAAACAAATAATATGCAAATCAATATATTTCAAGTTTTTATTTCTTTGGATTTTGCTGATCAGGTCTTGCAGCTTTAAAAAAAAAAACAACTCAAATTTTATAATAATTTTCTGAGTTTGCGGGTTTGTGGTTTTAATAAGCTGAAAATCTTAATCAGTAAGGTTACAACAAGGAACTGCTTGAGATATGTCAATTTGCGTGTAATGGCTCAATACAATTTGTTGGTTTCATCTTTTATGTTAAATTGCCAAAATAAAACAACTTTTACTTGATATTCTAATTTTTCGGGTAGTGCCTGTCGTACATATGGTGGGTTCACTGGCACAGCAGGAGGGTATTACTTATTTGCTGTGACTTTAACGCGTAAAATCTGAGGGGGAAAAAAAGCAGAATCTCCGCTTGCCTGTGAACGCACCATGGGCCAGAGCCACCGAAGACTTCCGGGTTACGTCAACCGGCGACCTGCGTCACTGTTTTGCATACTTCTTTCCGAATGGACAGGTGCTAGCCAAAAATAATGGGACCGTGTGGGGGGTTGTTTTTTACTTAAAAGTTGATAGAAGTCACTGTGTACGTCAGTCCGCGTCGCCGTCGATTAGGGAACGTTTCACCTCCACCAAACGGCAACATAAGCCGGAGGAGCAGCAGCAAGCAGCCCCACGGAGCCCTCCCCTCTTCTGTGACATGCGCTTTTTCCGGTGACCGGGGCTGGCTACTGCTTTCCTCCTTGGGCGTGTGCGTGTGTTTTTAAAACGCATTCTCTGGGGGCGCATTTCGAGAGTGGGCAAGTAATGGGAGGGGGGTCCTCTTTTCTTGGAATCTCGCCTCCACGCTCCTGATCGGACACTACGTGCAGCAGGAGCAGCAGCAGGAGGAGCAGGAGGAGCAGGAGGAGCATCATCGCCCCACCGCGGCGTCTATGCCAGAGGAGGACACACGACGAGTCAGCAACCACTCGACACGCAGAGCGACAGGAGTCAACATGTTCGAGACGAGAGGAATCCCCTTTATCTTGCTCGACATAGTATGCCTCGTCCTGGGTATGTGTTACAATAATATCGGGTTCTGTCCTTTTAAGAATGTTTGCCGTGATTGATTTAAGCTGATTTGTGGCTTGATGTAATCCCCTCTAACTTGTCCTCACGTGCCCGGAGTGGCTCGGGGTTGAGCGGTGCCTCGAGTGGGGTCGGAGCGTTTTCAACACTTTTACCCCAAACACTCAAGAAAAATGTGTTGTTGTTTTTTTTGTCTCCCCTCAGTTATTATTATTTAATGTGTCTATGCCATTCATGTATTATGTATTTTTTGCGGAGTGTTTTGGGTTTTTCTGCGCGTGCTTGCGTGTGTTTCCATCGTGTTGAAGCCGACTTGCTTGGTTTCCATTGTATGCAAATAAGAACATTCTCAATTTATTTCCCACTAACCGAGTCACTCACTGGTTTCTGGAAGTACTTTTGTTTTTGTTTTTTTTGTTTTTTTTTTGGCCGTGCAACAGTTGATTATATAATAGAAATTTAGTAGAATATATATTATATCGTAATGTACTGAATAGATTTTAGATCTAGATATATATGTATATAATGGTGAGCCTGCTCCCATCAAACAGGCCAGTTTCACCTCACAGGACCCGAACTGTCACTCATCTGGCATCTAATTGATTTCAGCTGTTCGGCTTCTCATGCAAAATGTTGAGTCTCTTGGTGTTTCTGTGCGCAGCCTTCAACCTCACAATGTGAATACACAGGATGACTCAGTGCATCCAGCAGCGCCTGCTGTATGGCGGCTGCCCTCTGATATGATCATAAAAGATTGATGAGCAACACGACCCTCATGGGGAGGGCTCAGCTGGAGTCCGTTGTTCGATTTAAAAGCGCACATTTACTCTTGATATGTTGTTTGTATGCTGTTAAGACAATATAATAATTGGTTTCCGATGCAGAGTTTCAACAACACATTGGAAAACAGCCGTTTGTCGTCGGTGCACCAAGTCTCCCCCCCTTTGTTTTTTAGGTTCTGAGGGTCAGACCATCATCTCCTTTGTTCATTTAATGCCACTTCAGTTCTGGTTTCTCAATTCACATTGCATGATATTTTGCAAGTGGAGCAACAAGGCCCTCGAAGCGAGAGCCCGGGTTCGCTGTCTCATTGCTGTTGCAAACTCAATTATTCTGCAGATGACGCAGGCGGCCAGATTACAGCCGCGTATCTGTGCTTGTCCTGTTCCCGACGGCCCCATGTGACTAAATATGCACTTTTACTCAGTGTCAGGGTCTCAGAGCGGTGGGTGGTCTCTCTGGCCTGTTTCTCACAGCCGATTCTTGTCAGGCCACTTTTGGGAGCATGTATATGTATAAATCAAGTCGGTCGGCGTCGGTCTGGCTGATGAATCATTGCTGATTGGACGCTATCGGTGATGGGCGGTCTTAACTGTGTTAGTGGTCAATGAGACGGCAGCTGATAATAGTGACAATAAAAATATATATTGCCAGGGTTAAGTTTATTCTGGTGCTCCAAAATAGCACTGGAAGTTTCTCCTTGAACATACACGCCTGTCTGTCTCCCTATGAGTTTCATTGTTGCTCATACAGAAAAGGGCAACTGGATTAAGCGGAGCCTCGCTTCTGCTGTCTGCCAGCACCTGCAGCTGCCGCAGCCGATCACTTCGGAGCGGCACGGCTGACGGGTCGAGCAGCTGCACAGGCCGCGCCTGGATAAGAAACACCAGGCATTGTCAAGAATCCAGTGGGATGTTTGTGAAGGTGTGCTTTCGTTGTACATTAACCAGCCCGTAAAAGCTCAGCTCAGCGCAGCTCTGCGACGACCCTTCACTCCTTGGCCACTCGGGCCAACCAAAGTTAAAGTCCCAGTGATCGTAAAGTTAAATGCGCTAAATGCATGGTTCTGGGAATCTGCCCCATGTGATGTCACCAAGGGAACTGATACTTCTCCAGGGTTAGCCATGACACCACCCACCCCCAACCAAGTGTCGCTTCCTCCATCCTGGGGCCACTTAGCAGGAAGCTGAAAGCGTTTTTGCAGAAGGTGGCAAACAGAGTGCTAATAGGGCGGCTTTCTGCAAGTCTGAAGAGTTTGAATTTGGACAATGGACGTAAACGCGCTTAAAAAGGAACCGAAGCCAGTGAAATTGCCGTCTCGATCGAAAGAATCAAACCTGAAACAATGATGTGTTCTTAAACGGCCTCTGGAAACAAATCTGCATCATGAGTTGAATAATACAGTCAGAGGATTAAGTTGAGCATCTGGAGAGTTTTTGTTTTTTATTTTTGACGAGGCCCGACTCGTTCAAACCCTCGACGTCGGTCCCGAGGTTTGGCTCCGCGTCTGACCCCCACTTCCTCCCGCGCCTGACTTGTTCCCTCCCGCTCATCTCTCCGTCCACAGGAGGCCTGCCCCTGGCGGCCTTCAACCTGGGCAAAGTGCGCCCCTATCAGAGGGGCTTTTTCTGTAGCGACGACAGCATCCAGTACCCCTTCCACAGCAGCACGGTCACCTCCACGGTGCTGTACTCGGTGGGCCTGATGCTGCCCATTAGCTGCGTAAGTAGGAGTCACCGGACACTGCGGGGTGGTGGGGGGGCGCCGAGCGCCAACGCACTGCAAACATGTTGACTTGTCAACCGCAGCTGCAATCATTGCGGTGCGCCGGCGGGGTCTAGACGCCAGTGTGTGTGATGCATGATGGGTAACTGCCGGCAACAACACCGAGCGTCACGACTATTATCTTTACCACACACACTCTACCCCCCCACACACAACCCAACCACAACCCAACCACAACCCAACCCCGCCCCACCTGTGGTGACAAGTCAAGATGTGTGCCGTGAGAAAGCTTTGTCAGAAGTAGACCTGCAGCGGCTGAATTCGGACCCTACTTCCTGTATTCCTGCTAGAAGAGCACAACTAGCTGCTGTACAAACCAGATGGGCACAGTGTGTTTTTACTTCTGCTGCTTCCCACATCCACACGAGGTGCCTTCACAATTTGCCCGCCCTTCCACTTCCTTCACTGGCACAAGAAGATGTCCACTTCAAAGAAAAAAAAAAAAACCCTCCACAATAAAACGGTTCTGTCTTGTACAAATTAAATATTTTATACTCATTTGTTCTGTCCACTAATTTAAACCACCTTTAAAATGTTATTGCGAACAGCTGTCTGGATAAAAGTTCATTGGCTTCGTCGCACCAATGGGAAGCCTCGAGCTGCAGCTGGCTAAGCTGGCAGTAAACGGTCTGATTGGTCCTCTTGAACGTGACCGACCTTCCAAGTCTCATCCCCCTTTTTCTGAGCTCCTCGCCAGATGGATACGTGGTACCCATCCAAAGATGTAGGGATTGTTCTGTCTGGCGTGGCAGGCTGAAAGGTGCGCACCCACAAAAAAAATAAATAAATAAAAAATAGCTTCTTTTTTTGTGTGTTTGGATAATCCTTCAAAGTGAAATCGATGAATGGTTAAGTTGTCAATTTTCTTTTTGAGTCTGCGAGTTCTGAGCCTTTATCTGTTCCTAATTAGTCCAACAGACGCGCAGCCTTCGTGCGAGTCGGTCCGTTCTTCTCGAAATAGCTGGAATGCTCCTCTGGAACGGGCCGATTGTTTTGGAGATGGACACGCCGGAGAGTCTGCGGCGCTGGAGTGCGCCTGCGTTTACTTCGCCTTGATTTATCGCTTCAATCTCCAGCCTGCGACCCCCCCCCCCCACCACCACCACCACCTCTTTTTATTTTTTAATGCGTCTCCCAAACCCCAACCTCCGCAGAGAGTGGCACACGCTTCTGTTTGAGCCCCGAATGTTTATCGCAGAGTGGGTTTTTTAACAGCTCGCCTCATCGCTCAGTGTCTGGCGCAGGGCGCGATGTCGCGGCCAGAGAATCTAATGAAAGCCTGCGCGAGGAGCAGCCGAGCTCCGCGGCCAGGGAAAGTGCAACCGCAGAGGCGTTTCGCTCACGTTGGGCCTCTTCCCCTCCTTTCACCACAACGTTTTCACCTCCGCGTGCGCCCGTGTGTGTGAATCACGGGGTCAGTGAACCTATCGCAGCCTCGCCGGTGACCTCACATTCCACTTTCCAACCCAATAAGTTTCACCTTAACTGTGAATATCTTGGTTTTTTGGCTCCTTAATCACGACTCACTTCACTTCTCAGCATGTTACTGACACCGACGGTTTTAACCTTTAACCTTTAACCTTTTGCAACCCCACCCCGACGCTGCTGATCGCTGGCCCGGGATGCTGCAGCCGCCGCCGCTCCAGATGCCAACACCGATGCCAACCACTGTTGCATCGCTAATGTCGCCTCCGTTGTCATGGATTTTCTTTTCTTTTTTTTGTAACCTGTCTTTTGTTTTTTGTTTGTTTTCTCTCATTGCTTCTCTGCCAGTTGGACTGCCATTTGTAATACTCACTGCGCGGCACAGTCCTTTCCACCGGGGCTTTTACTGTAACGATGATTCTATCAAGTTCCCCAATAAAGAAGACACCATTTCCTATCAGTTGTTAGGAGGTGTCATGATACCCGTCACGGTGCTCACTGTAAGTGCAACTCTTTTTGGCTCCTTCTGCTCCATGTTCAGTTCTCCTCTCCTCTGCCTTGACCTGTTGTTGTTGTTGTTGCCTGATCAATCATTATCTTCTTCTTTTTTTTTTAATAATGAACCGCTTGCTGTAGCTGATTCATCATTGTGTGCTAACTGCATGCTGTGGTGGCTGCTTTTAACCCCCTGCACCGCTTGAAAAAGCCTCTTGTTTCCAAACTCTCCAGCCTGCTGCCGCGTCGACCGCTCGCACACCAAACATCCAAACATGGCCCCGACCGTGAAAACCTTTCGTAAGCGGCGCAGCGTCAAGTTGGATCATGTTGAGTAGAAGCTAAAAAAAAAAATTTTTTTTTTAAATTAATTAAATCTGGTGGAGAGCTTGCACACACATTTTTTTTTCTTTCCCCTCCTGCTTCATTTTCCTTTAAAAGGAATGAAAAAAAACCTGGCGCACAGCTTCTCCTCCTGTTGAATGTAGCTTTGATTTGCCAGTGTATTTACGTCTTCAAGTCAGACAAGGTCAATCTTGTCTGTAAATGACTCGACATCTTCAGTCACATTCACGTGAGTGTCGAGCTTGTGAGTCACTCCGCTGACACGCGCGTTTAATTTGGGCCAAAAGACTTCTAAGACGCTCCGAGTCATAACATTGTGTAACATCTGGGCGCATTGTTATCATAGTGGACATTTTTCTATAAGTGGTGGGTGGGGGAGGGGTGTGGCAATGGAAATGCATGATAGTAAGCATGTCTGGAAAAAAAGAGGGGAGGAACACCGTATCGCACAATGACAGCAAAAATAAGGGCAGGGCTGTAGCCACAATATCCACGCTGTGTTGTGACCTCAATAATCCGATTTAAAAAAATTAAATAAAATAAATGAATAAATAAAAACTCAGAGTGGACATCTTCCTGTGGCCATGATTGGACCAACCGTCACGCGCCGCTCGACATCTCCCGACAATTTGACGAACCGTCCCGTTGAAGATCTCTGGCTGAGAAACAGGAAGCTGGGAGCAGGAGATAAACTGTGCCCCTCTGGTTTCATCCTTTAATGCTCAGCTAAGATAAGCAGATTCATGAGGCGCTCAGACTCGTTAGGTTCACACTTCTTTGGGTTTTCATGTTTGCTTTTATTTTCCCTCCACGTCCTGATGTCTAACTCTGGCGTCTCTCTCCCGGTCCTCACAGATGATCGTGGGCGAGTGCCTCTTAGTTCACCTAAAGCGCATCAAATCCAAATCCTCCTTCGGCAGCTACGTGGCCCGCGTGTACAAGGCCGTCGGCACCTTCTTGTTCGGCGCCGCCATGAGCCAGTCGCTCACCGACATCGCCAAGTACTCCATCGGCCGCCTCAGGCCGCACTTCCTGGACGTGTGCAAGCCCGACTGGACTAAGATTAACTGCTCGACCGGGTACATCGAAGACTTCGTCTGCAGCGGAGACGCCACAAAGGTCAACGAGGGAAGGTGGGCTGTCGCCATCGTTATCTCATGTAGTAAAAAAAAAAGAGTTGTGAAGACAAGAAAGTCAAAAAATAATTGAAACACAACTTTTGCAGCTTTCTTTTAAGAAAGGTAAAAAAAAAAAAAATTGGCAATTAATTTGCGATTAATCGCGAGTTAACTCAGTACGCTAACGCGATTAATCGCAATTAAAATTTTTAATCGACTGACAGCCCTAATATATATGTATGTATGTATGTATGTATGTATGTATGTGTCAGTCGATGAAAAATTTTAAACGCGTTAGTGTCCTGAGTTACAGTACTTCGCGATTAATTCGCAAATTAATTGCAAATTGTTTACCCTGCTCTGTATGCAACTAAACAAGACATTTGATTAGTTTGCTATTTAATAATTAGGAAAATAACCTGACCTTTACACGTCGGTGTTTTTGCAGAACAGTGTTGCAACACGCTGCTGTTGGAGGTGCAAAGGTGAAAGGCGGCTCATAAAAGATAATGTAACATGACAAAAACAACATTCACGGCACCCTGCTGGGCCCTTTCTCCATATTTTGCATCCTGCACATAAATCCACAAGGATGACACCAGGCTGGGTCTCGTCGATGTTGTTGTTGTTGTTTTAGAGGGCAGAGCTGTTTCCTGGGCAGGCGTCGGCTTCATGCTCGCTGGACTTATCAGCTGCCGGCAGCAGGAAGTTGGAGTGCGAGGGCAGGACGTCCACTTCTCGCTCTCCTGTGACACTGGCAGGAATTTAAAGTCCCGCGGAGTGAAATGAGCTGAAGGGACCCATTCCGCTGAAAGGATCGTTACAAAGAGGAACTTGTGTTTCGTCCTCTTCCTTCTTTTTCCAAACAGTGAATATTGTATTGTCATTGAGGGTGGCTCTCGTATCTGCCATAACTACCGCACACCCCTCTGCCGTTATCGGCCCTTCATGTTTCCAGGGTGGGGTCCAGGCTATTTCCTGAAGCCACATAACTTCACCCCACCCTTTTTTTTTTTCATTTTCTTTTCTCTTTTTTTAATTTTTTAATTTTTTTTTTAAATGGGACGCCTCTATTTAGAAGCTAGACCAGTGTGCCAGAAGACAACCGGGGGGGGGTTCTTCTCTCTCACTCAAGCCAGGCAGCGCTGTGTTTCCAGCCCCCTCTGTTGTGCCCGTTGGTCAGCAACCCGAGCTAAGCCGTGCAGGCCTGGAGACGCCGCCGGGATCGTTTTACTGTAACCTGAGTCGTCTGCTGCCTGATTTAACTAACCGGGTCAGAGAGGAGTGGGCAGCTCCCACAGCCGTGTGTGTGTGTGTGTGTGTGTGTGTGTGTGTGTGTGTGTGTGTGTGTGTGTGTGTGTGTGTGTGTGTGTGTGTGTGTGTGTGTGTGTGTGTGTGTGTGTGGTGTGTGTCTGCGGGTCTAGGAGGAGTTCAACTGATTAGGCGACAATGAATTCCGGCCGAGACAAGAGGGACCCGCTGCAAGTTTAGATGCGGTGCCACTAGGAGGTCAGAGTGGGGACATCATTTGCCAACAACACCTCTTGATCAGCTTCGATGCACTAAGACATTTTTCATATTTCTTTTAGTTTCACACCTTTTATTCCTTCCCAGATTTCAGTGGAGCAGCTTTAAAGCATCAATTACCCACACCAAAAAAAACCCCACTATATCTTCAGAGAATAGCATATTTAGCCCTCTGTTTATAGCCTCCCACAAAAATGCTTGGTCTTAGTTTTCTGCTAAAAAATTATGCTTTGTTGGACCTGTGGCATGTTTGGAAGGGATGATCGGCCCTTTGTGACATCGCAGCGCAATTCTGTTTAGTTTCCACGCAGATTTTCGGGAAATTGTAGCTAGCTGAAGAGGTAAAGGTGCGTTCGTGCGTGCGTGTGCTGATCCGAACAATAGTTTTCAACACGGTGACCTCTGCCCAGTCCTGTGACCTCTGCCCCCCCCACACATCAGTCTCTTCTCCAGAGCACAACGGAGGCTCACCTGTCCGTCAGCAGTCGCTCTGCCGTGACCCCCCAGCCTCCCCCAGCGAGGTCACAGCAGGAAGTGCTGATGTGCGGCTTCAGGTGTCTGACAGATGTTCCGAACACACGCGACAGAATAACGATGAATGCCTTTTGTCTCTCTCTCTCTCTCTCTCTCTCTCTCTCTCTCTCTCCCTCTCTCTCTCTCTCTCTCTCTCTACCGCAGGCTCTCCTTCTACTCCGGACACTCCTCTTTTTCCATGTACTGCATGCTCTTCCTGGCCGTAAGTACTCTGCCATGTTTTATCGTCACTGTGCAATTAATCGATTTTAAATCGAAACCGTTTTTTTTTGTTTTTTTTTTGTTTAGTCGTAACGACGTTAAATAGAGGAAAATCGGAAAATCAATTTTCCTCTTTCATGCTTCCGGGTTGGCGCCCCTTGGGTACTGTAGTCCTCCTCCCCCCTCGAGAAGCTGTTAACTGGCTACCTATGTTTACTTGCATCTGCACTAGCTAGCCACAGCAGGGCTTAAAACCAGGAAGTGAATCCTTTTTGCTGCCCTCACCACTACCTGGTAAATTATTTTTCCGAAGTCGCATACAAGATGCACTTGTCCTGTTTTTGCTGCATATTTAACGAGATTTTTACAAGGGCAGTTAATATCATTATAACAGCGTAGTGGCAGGAAAGAGCAATTCACCTGTAGATGTGATGGTCATAACATACCTAGGGTAGTTTAGGGGGTTTTTACTGTTCTCCAATGTAAAATGGGTCACGGTGGACCCTCAACATTAGTTAAATAATGTGTTCCTTGCACATTTTTCATTGTGAAATTTAGGTTCTCAGGAAAAATCACAGCTGATCAATTAATCGTTAATCGATCGAGAAGGTCAATCAACTACCGATTGATGAATTAATCAATAATTTGCATCCCTCGTACTGACGGTTAACTGCGTCAACACAGTAAAGTAACATCACTTAGTACTTGGGAAGCCCAATTAGTGTGAAGAAGCAAACGATCTCCGTAGGTCAACGCTGCTTTTACTGGTCTCACTGAATTAGTGGGGAACTTGGACGGTAATTGAAAAGGACAAAAAAAAACAAGAAAACTCCTGTGTGTAGTTTGCTCGACTCCGATTTAACGCATTAAGCGGCAGCTTGAGCGTCTCAGCTGCGACATTTTACTTCATTCACGCTGAGAAATTCTGAATTGAACGTCTACTTTTAAAAGGCCTCGCTGGTTGTCGTGGGTGTTCCTCCGCGCACTGAGCTGCCTGCCTGAAGACCAAACCTAACAACGCCGCAGAATCGACCGCGGGAACCGCCGGCGGCTCAGCGACCGAATGCGTCGTTGGCATTTCCCGCAACCGAGCTTGTGACAAAAACCCTCACAGGCGGCTGATTCATTCTCCACCAGCCCATTTTTATAAATAGACGCATGGACAAAGTCTTGGCAGGAGCCCGGAGGCCTCACTCCCTCCGCACAGATTTTCAAAGTGCAGCAAACAGCAGCTGACAGTTTGAAGGGGCCCTCGTAAAAACAAAAACCTCACTATATACATTTTTTTTTTTCTTTCTTCCTCTCATTGTTTGTGTTATCGTCGCGTCAAGAAGTGGCACGTTGATCCGGTTAAAGCAGCTCAGCCAGTTCGGCCCACATTATGTTAAAGGGAAAAACAGACGATGACAGAGGTGGATTCTCGCCCAGGACGTCATAGTGGAGTGTGACGCTCACAGGATTCCATTACAATTTCATTTTATTTCAGTTGTTTCGCTCTTTCCTGCTCAGCTTCCCGGGTTGTGAAAATGTGGAATGGGAACCTGCGAATCACTGGAGCTCAGTCTCCTCCTAATGAGTGGCGGCGTGTTTACTGTGTGCGCCGCAAACACTCTGACCGCACCTCCGTCTCCTCCCAGCTCTACCTGCAGGCCCGGCTGCAGGTGGAATGGGCGCGGCTGCTGAGGCCCACCTTCCAGTTTTTCCTGATCGCCGCCTCGGTGTACACGGGATTGTCCAGGGTGTCGGACTACAAGCATCACTGGAGCGATGTGCTGTGCGGGCTCCTGCAGGGGGCCCTGGTGGCCATCCTGGTGGTGAGTGGGGCACGTTTCTTCACCCTGGGGGAGGAGTGGTATGTTGGCTAGAACCATGAATCCGGAAAATGATCTATCAATAAAATATTTAGAGAGCTAATAGCGTCTTTTTTTTTTTTTCGATTTGGGTCGCATGAAAATTCAGTGGCAGGAGCCTGAGAGCCGAGACTGAAATCTAAAACTGTATTTTTTTTTTTTTTCAATAGTCGGACAGTTTCAACAAAAAAGAGAGGGAGCAAGAACGTAGCCAAAGCCCAAACAACCATCTTTTTAAACTCTGAGCTCCAACTGTAGCAATTTATGTCACTTTCAATGTCTCTGTTTTGTTTGGAACCTCCTTTAAAAGTATTTCTCACATAGTTTCAGACTTCAAAATTTGAGCATTTGACAGTGAGTTTGTTTCTTTTGGCAGAAGCCAAAACTTCCCCGAGAAGCATCTGATTTCTGTTAAATTTTTTCGAAAGTGGCTCAACGTTTCGTTTAATGTCAAGATTCATCAAACTCCCGCACGCCGCAGTGATCGGGTTTATGGGAAAGGCTGCAATTCAAGTTCATGGTTCCTTGCAGAGCTCAGCGATGGAGGATCAGTCGCTTTAATTGAATACAAAATACGGATTTTGGTGGAGTTTTCGTTCAAGTGTCCTCGTGACAGGAAGTTGACTGGGTTGAGGAAAATATTTCAGGGATGCAGACGTCCGAGCTAATTTCAGACTAAGAGCAGCTTGAAGCTTCCTCCTCCCTGCTGAGAAGAAACGCTGAAAGATATGAAAAATTAAAATGTCTCGCTGGTTATGAGGTTGTAAGTCTTTCCGCTGCTGCGGCTGCGGGGTGTGTGACCAAAAAAAAAAAAAAAAAAAAAGAGGAACTGTTTCGCCGAACGTTTGAGACCACAAAATGTAACAGAAAGTCGTCTGAGTCACCATGGTTTGAAAGATAAGATCAATTGAAAAGGACGTGTGATGACGATTCTTCTTTTTCTTCTTCTTCTTCTTCGGTGACTTGCAGATCTTCTTCGTGTCCGACTTTTTCAAGCCGCCCGCAGATGCCGGCAAAAAGGCGGAGATCCCTCACACCACCCTGCAGGAGACCCCGACCAACGGGAACCACTTCGAGTCCCAACTCAGCTAATTGGCGGCCGACGCTCTTGTCGGATGATTTTTCTGCCTTTTTGTTTTATTTCTGTTTGTTGTTTTTTAACCCAGCGTCATTTCCCAACAGCATCCTGCCTGCTTTTTTTTTACTGCGGGCTTTTATTTTATTTTTTTTAAGCTACCAAAAGACTGTGTGTCCGCGCACGTGCCGCTGCTGGAAGCCGCACTTTCGGGCCAATCATGTCTTAAGACGTTTTATTTTTATAGTACTGGCCCCTCCCACTCTCCCAGCTCTCCTCCGAGTAGGAACGTCTCGCCGCTTCCTTTCCCAGGCCTGCATGGTCGACGGGAAGCGACCTCCGAGTCTTCTTCTTTCTGTCCGCGGAGGATGTGGGAAGACCGGACTGCACTCACTCACTCACTGAAGGGTCTGAAACCACTGCTGGTGCGATGGCGAGGGAGGGAGGGAGGGAGGGAGGGAGGTGGGAAACCTGTGAATGTAACTTTGCTATGCGCTCGTTGCCGACGTGCAGTTCTAGGGGCCACGTTTTAGGTCTGCTTCTGCACTCAGACGCACTGTGGTCTCGTTGCTTTGCTGCCTTAAGTCCAGTGGGGGGGGGGGTCAAGGGCTGTTTTCCAGAAGGAGAAGGAAAAAAAAAAAAAAAAAAAGAGGAATTATTACCTCAGGAGGCTAATAAGTGCTAAAGCTGATCCCTAGATCGCAGGGTCACGTGGGGTCTGCTTTAAATGTGCAAATCAGACCTGCAGACTCGAGGGGGGGACTGACAAAGGTGATCAGCTGAACCCCTGCGGGAAGGCCGGGGAGCATTTGCAGGATGTCTAATTTCTGTGTTGTTTCTGTGTTGTTTTTTTTTCCTTTTAAAGTTGTGTCAAGAGTTGAGAGCTTTATTTGTCACATGCGCTGTACAAAAAAAAAAAAAAAAAAAGAACAATGCGTTGAAATAAGAGTTTTTCGCTCCTCACTATGTAAGAACAAAAAATGCACATATTACATGAAAACGCTAACGTTGATAATGACAGTGCATGGAAAATGTCTTCAAACCATCTTTCAAATGTATTCATCGATATTCTATCTATCAGCTCAGAGACATTGCCAAACTCAGGCCCGTTATCCACGAGTCCTCAGTTGGAAATGATTGCGTCTGCATTTCTCTCTTTAGGGCTTTGCTACTGTAACTCGCGTTTCACCTGTGTCGGCAAATCGGCTGCACGTTGTTCAATAAGCTGCTGCACTTGAAGACCCTGCTAATCACATGCAGGGCCCTGTGCATGGTGAAGTTCCGGCCCACAGTTAACAATTACCTGCTGGCCCGTGAAGACCATCGGGTCTTTGAGGTCCACGTCAGTCCAGGGTCGCTGGTTTTCAAGCTGTAGCTTCAACCCTCTTAAATTCGACATTTCGACCTGTGTTATGTGGACAATATAGATATGTTTGATTAGGGACGGACTGATATTTACCTGATTTCTTCTTATTAAAAGGTTTTTATTGAAGCCTGTGTTAAAAAAAAAAAAAGTTTTCCTGTCCTTTATTTTACAGAGAATCTCCTGTCTGTTTGTCATAAACGTTTTATTTGATTTGACTGCAAATAAAAGCAAAAAAAACAAACAAAACTTAAAGTTGGTCTGGTCTCACTGCCTCTACAACATACAAAATATACTTTCAAGTCTTTAGAAACATCAAGATTTTGCACGAGAGGACAAATATCTCACCTTGCTCTGAAGTTTGACTTCGACACCAGGATGTTGACGAGTGGCTCCTCTGGTGGTCTCCTGTGAGACCATGACGGCCAACACAACAAGAAATACAGTTTAGCCAACACAAAGTCCAAGTCAAATACAATCAAGGCACAACACACCAATAAAACTGAGTTTGGCAATGTTTGTGAGCCCCAACTTATAATGTGGTGATGCCAAAGTCTTTACCATTAAAAAAAAACCCAGAAATAATATACAGTCAAAATAGGAATACAAAATTTCAATGTTTTCCCAGTGAAATTTCCCTCTTGCAGCTCAGGCCTCATTTCTGAATCATCCGTCTTTCCAGAACTTGAGAATTTAAAATCCAAATTTGTCAAATAAGTTGACAGCCTTTCAGGAAAGAATCGAGCCAGCAACCACAATACAGTAACGCCAAAAGATTTAAAAAACGTTCCACCAGGTGCACCAGTCCAGTAAATAGTCCCAGCGGTGGTCAGAGTCACTTCTGATGAGCACAGGGTTCTGTTTGCCTCTGGACCTTTGACTCATTTACACAATTAGGTCTATTAGCATAGCTGACCCCAGGTCACCATAGTTTCACCCTCCAGCCTTCTGAGTTGAGATGGAATTAAATTAAGGGTAAACTGATCATGTCCCATGATGCATTTTCTGGCAATGCTACAGCTTTCAGTGTCTATATATAGAAAATAAACAGACAACAATAAGCAGTTGTTGAATCTTTATGTACAAGCATCATGATACAGACTTTTGTTGAAACCAAAAAGGTACGTAGAAAAGTCTAAAACATTGACAAGTGTGTGTGTATGTGTGTGAGAGAGAGAGAGGAGGGGCCGGGGGGGTTATATCAATTGTTTAGGTGGTGAACTACATTTTTCTTTTTAGACTAATTGGCAAATAAAAGCATGATTGCCGATGTTTGCAGACCAAAGGGATTCATGTTTAAAATAGGTTGTTTCCTTGCAGCATGACTGTAAATATCAAAAAAGAAAACTGAACTGAAATCTTTAACTTAATTTTTTCACATTTTTAAGATAAAAAAAAAAAGAGGAAAAAAGCTGCAACCCATTTAACTTTGGATCGCAAGAAAGACGATGAGAAAACAAAATAACAGGACAAAAACATGAAGAACTAATCCCAGTCATGTGTTCCAGAGTGAGGGAACTATAGGTAGAGACTGGCAGCAAACACGATGTCTCTCTTGATCTTCCTGATGCCTAAAAGGAAAAAAGAAAAAAAAAAAGTGAGAATTTAGAAAGAAAAAAAAAAAGTAGAGGAACAAAGCTATAGTTTGTAGTTAATGCATTTCTACTATATTTCATCTGAACTCGGCCTTTTGAATAATGATGGTATAAACAGGAGTACACAGTATGTCTAAAGCTCTTTTCATCCTATCACCGTAAAATATTGGCCTGAGCTGACATGCTTTGACTTCTAGCAGCGAGCCAACATGTCGTCATCCCACACAAACATTTCCAGATGAGAAGCGGGAGCTCGAGACGAGCGGGCCCACGTGAAAGCCTCCCAAATTAATGAATACTTTTCCTGCCAAATGTTTGGGGATGATTCGTCACCTTCAGCGAACTTGTTCTCCAGCTCCGTGTTGCCGATGGCCTTGGCGGCGGAGCACATCTGCCTCAGAACCTCCTCCAGGCGCCTCATGCAGCGGATGATGCTCCCTGGGGAGACGGAGACGAGCGGTGTCAGAGTTAGTTCGCGACGAGGACGGCGGACCGTCGGCGGGTGAACCTGGCGGACTGTTTTTTTTTTTTTGCAGCAGGCTGAAATCCAGCCAGAGGCTGTAAACAGAGGGTTAAATCTGATCCGCAGCCTCGCATTCATAACTGGTTAGGAGGCAGCTCCACTCGAATCAAGGATTAAAAAAAAACAAAAAAACATTTAAATTAAAATGAAAAGAATTTGATGCTGTGAACTATAAATTTTGCACAGAAACAGTTACTGGACTCTACAAATATCTCAACTCTTATTATTCCGACAATTAATCTTATCAGGCTGAGGTCACAGCAGGGAGGAGCAGATAAACTGTGAAGGAGGGCGGACTTTGATTAACGATGTGGGTTGATTAAACTCGGTCGGCCTTCGTGAAGCTGCTCAAGAAATCACAGCTGCACCGCTGGAAATCCAAACGGGCCCAGTCGGCGAGAACAATTTGTTTCAGTGCGGCCGCACCGGGACCGGCGGCCACGGACCTTCAAACACGTCCGTCATCTTGCAGATTTGCGCAAAGGTGGCGCCGTTGGCCCAGGCGTACACCACGTCCATCAGGTGGGGCTTGAACTGGCTCAGGTACGTCTCCTCGTCCACCTCCAGCTTGGCGTCGGCGGAGACCTTGGCGATCCGCTTGGCGCATTCCTGACGCACAATGGGAAGGCGACGGCGTTGATGATGCAATCAGGCGGGCAGAGTGGCGAATCGTCTGGTTCTGTTTTGTACTCGTCTCACCTGCATCTGTCTCAGGGGCGCGGCCAGCTGTTCCGTCAGTTTGGGCATCTCGCTGGCCTGGTGGGAGGAAGTGACATCGTCAACGGTCGGCCGTATGGTTCAAAAGCCCGTCGGCGAAAACCCCAAGAAATAAGAAAAGTCCATTAGTTCTGGATGTCAGCCCCTTATGACGTCATAAGGGGAACTCAGTCCTCTTCTAGGTTAGTGACGCGATTCCTAAACCAGTTGCTTGCTCTGCCTCGAGACCGCCTTGGTTTTCATCTCCTTCCACACAAGTCAAATGTTCAACAAAGCATCGGTTTTAGCAGGAGGTTGAAAACAGAGGGCTAAAATACAAAGATAGAATAAGGCTGTGATCTTGTGCCATTGTGGAATGAAAATATGATCCATTTCAAAGTGTCATCGCCAACGACTCCCTCGACAAAGGCTCGTTTGAGAATGGACACGTCCACTCTTTTGGATCGGTATGCACACAAAGCCACGAAACAAAAGTGTGGGAGGACACCGAGGGATGGGCGCGCTGCTTGTGGTTAGTTTGTTTTGCCGCTCGGAGTTGATTCACAGGCAGACAAAAGAGGTTGGCGGAAGCTCTTGAACGGCCTCGACGTCAGCCTCTGGGTTTCAGGTTTTTGTTTGTTTTTTTTCTTGCCTCGTTCGGGAGACGGGCCCAAGAATGCGACCGCGGGGCGCGAAAATGTGCGGGGTCGGTCAAACGGCCGCTTTGTGCGGGTCCGAAGTGTTTGCGTGCGTTTTTGGTCGTACGTTCTCCTGGAAGACGAAGCAGGACAGCAGGGCGGTGGCCTGTTCCACCGTCAGGTCGTTGAACAGGCCGTTGAAAATCATCTCCGTCAGCAGCAGCTCGTCCCCACTAGGAGCAGATGAGGCAGAGGGTGAATGACTCACAAGTGTTTTGCAGTCATCAAACAAGATGCACCAGCGCCTAAAGGGGACATTTTTTTTTTTTCTTCTGTTATCTTTATACAAGTGGGAGAGAGTACGGAAGCGCATTGCTGCCACCCTAGGAAAAAAAGAAAAAAAGAAAGAAAGAAAGGAAAAAAAAAAAACAGGGCACAGTATCACGTGACGCTTACGTCTTTACGCGATTATTTTCACGTTAAAACGTGAAACTATCACGTTATTTCGTGATCATTTTCAAAATAACGCGATGCTTCAATGTTTTTACATGAAGATCGTCGCGTAATAATGTGATAGTTTCTGTATTTCATGCGATAAATTTCACGTTATAAGGTGAAACTGTCACGTTATAATGTGAAGATTATCACGTAAAAACTTAAAACGAGCCCTGTTTTTTTGTTTTTTTTCCCTAGGTCTCTAGCGCTTCCGTAGAGAGGACTTAAGGCCGTGCCAGGTTTTAAACATGCCTGCACGGTATACTTAAAACTGCCATTACAGCAGAGAGCGATCACACATAAACGCAAGTGAAACCCTGTCATTTGGGGTGTGTTGCATTAAAATTAAAAGTCGCAATTTTAAAGCTCCTGGGCCAACTGCGTGATCGGAAATACCCCCACTGCAGCAAGTTCGAGGCGGAAAGTCGGAGGAACCTCACAAAACCCGACGTGCCGTCTCGACAACTTGGTCTGTTCTTAGCACAATTTAAAAAGTTGCGTAAACATTATTCTGCAACACGTCATTCCGTTGCTTCCGAGGCCGCAGCAGCCATCTCGTCGGCTGACAACTGCAGCCAATCACATCGGACGCGAGGCCATCTGTGACTCTGAAAGGCTGAAAACTGGGGGCACATGGAGCGCGTGGTTACGCAAGAGAGTAATGAACAGTTTCCTGCACAAATTGCCCAATTTGTGCAGGAAATGTAGATCAGTGAGATTTGTTGAGCCAAAAAAGAAAAAAAAAGAAAAAAAAAGAATCAAACGTAATAAAAAAACATGACGCAATCCACTAAACCGTGGAAAATAACATATCATTGACTTGACATTGGGAAAGAAACTTCCGTCCTCCCACCTGCTGATCTCGCAGGCCACCCGCCCCTTCATCTCGATGACGTCGGACGGGCTGGCGAAGCCGAGGCGCCTCAGCACTCTCTTCCTGCACTTGAGCTTGTCCATCTGCAGGACGGTGCGGGCCTTCTTCAGCTCTCGCTTGGCCGTCCGGACCTCGGCGGCGATCTGAAACACACACACAAGCGCACACACACATTATGTGACCGGACCGTGTTCTGGGTTTTCTTTCCCACGGCTGTGGCGAGCGTCAAGCGTTGCTTCGCGTGAGGTCAGCGCCTGTGTTATCAGAGCGCCCCGGCTCCGCTCGCCGGCCGCTACCTTCGCACCTTATCGCCCAATCGCATCTCAAGAGCCAAGAGAAAAACCTGACCACAGAAATAGTTTCACAATTGCAGAACCTCGGGCTCATTTTCTCTGAATCGCAAGACTACGTGACGAGGTCGGCTGGAGGGAGAGGGGGGGGGGGGCAATCGGGGAATTAGCAGCGCGGGGGGGGATTAGCAGCGCGGGGGATATTATGGGATTAAAAGGAAGAGCGGGTTAATCTCGTACTCGGCTAATCAGATAAAGAAATCCAGTTTACGGTGCACTTGACGGAGCCGCGTCGCTGCACTTGCAGGGCGGCTGCGGGAGGTAAATGTTTACATGCAAACAGTCAAACACACTCCTGGCCAGCTCTCCTGAGGTCACTGTGTGTGTGTGTGTGTGTGTGTGAGTGTGTGTGTGTGTGTGTGTGTGGGTGTGTGCGCGTGTTGTCGAACAAAACTAAACACGTGAACGCATCTCGGCAGGCAACATGTCTTTCTGGAAGTCTTTTCTCTGCCTATAAATATTTTTGTGTCGCGTGTTTCATTTCAATGTCATCTAATTCGCAGCAGGATTTTACCGCTATGCGGTTAAATCCTGGTCACTTCTTCAAATTGCGTTCGGCATTTTAACCAAAGCGGCTGTTTGATGGACTTTTGTTCTCCTTTGCAACACTGCTCAGAAGTTGCCGTGAACTTTGTGCTTTTACGCACGACAGGAAATCAAACACAATGAACAAAAAAAAACAAAAAAAACTCATCCACAAAAGTGCACGGCTGTCCTGCGATACAATATTGTGATATTGCATTAAAACGTTCAAGATAAAATCAAGCACTTTTTTTCAATATCCTGGACTCTGGATGTTTGCTTGCAACGTCCTCTCGTTATCTGCTGACCATTTTCTCCCGCCGAGTTTAATAATTAACGGCCCTGCAGTCGCAGACAGGATGTGCTACCGCCTTGCCATAGACTGCACGCAACACAAGGCCCCAGGAAGCGCGGTGCCTACCGGCAACATCGCACCGCGTCCTGTTACGTCCACGCACAAGCAAAGAAGTTACTCGATAAGTTTAATGCGACCGACTTCCCGCATTTGTCCGAGTGTGCGTGGCGAAAGCCAACCTGTCTGGCGGGGGGTGGGGGGGAAGAAAAAAACAAAAAAAACAATGAAAGGTCAGCGATTAGGATCGGAGGCGGCCGGCGTGACGGAAGATGATTTACGCTTTTAATAACAAGCGGCCAGCTGGCGTCTGCGAAGGAGGCGCCGACTCACCAGAGCTTTCCTCTCGCACAGCGAGTAGACCGACTCCAGGTTGGGGTCGCTGTGCAGCGGGTGCGTGTACATGCGGTGCTCGAAGGCCTCCACCTTCTGGATGACCTTCTTCAGCGCCGGGTCCTTGATGCCCATGTCGTCGATGGGGTCCAGCACGGGAATGCCGTCGGGGAAGCGCTTCTGCACCTCCTGCGCGAGAGATATTTGAGTGAGGGAGGAAGGACTTTGGAGGATTCATACTATGCAGCATTAAGTTTCTTTCAAACCTGTATGGACTTGAGCATGAGCTGCCTGTTGTCGAAGGGCCGCAGGTCTTTGGGGATGTAGAGGCGCACCGAGCTGATGGAGGTGAGGAGGTGCAGCATCACCGGGACCACCTGCACGATACGGAAACACAGGGCTTCACCAGCAGGTTCAGGTGATTGAACACACATGACTACCAGGGCATGTAAAGGGTCGGATGTCGTCCTTTCCGGTTTCTCCTCCCACCTGCATTTCTCCCGTCTCCCCCGCAGCCGCCGGTCTGGCCGCCTCCGTCGCGGCGTCCTTGACGCTGTCCTTGCTGCAGTGAAGCAGCACCTCCACCACGTACAGCGGCTCCGACTCCGTGGTGGCCTGAAACCAGCAGGTCCACGTTAGTCACTGCAACCCGGAAATAGATTGATCCGAGAGTCACTGGCTCACCTTCACGTTGGACTTCTTGCAAAAGTTCACCACCACCCCCCAGCCGAAGTCGGCGTCGTCGTTCTTCACCTGCGGGATCATAAGAATGGGACCATTAAGTGCGTACTGACAAGTAGAGGTCTTCACGGGTCCAATTTGAAGGACCAGAAACCAAGCAGCTCAGAAAAATTTGTACCCGGACCCGACTGGCTCCGAACCATTATTTTAGATCTGACATCTGAACCGAAATGGTCCGGTGAATATCGTCCCCGGAGCCGACTGGCCCCAAGGTATTATAGGTTTGAGTTGCGAACCGAAACGGTTCCGTGAAGTTTGAATCGGCCTCGCATGGGCTGGGGGTGATTGACGGCTGTGACCGCCAATCGCCGGCTCCTCTCAGGTACTGTGGGACCCGGCTAGTCATTGTCAGAACTCCCGAGTACTCCGAGAAAAACTCTGACATTTCCGACCTGGACCCGGACTCGAGTCGTGTTAGCTCGGAACGTCCGATTTCGACCTGGCTCCGAACTAACTGCTTGTGAATTGACCCAAGAACCGGACCGGACCGGACCGGACCGGGTCGGGTCAGAACCTCAGGTTTTCGGGACATCTGGTTTTTCCGAAGAGCTCCACTGACAAGTACAAAAAATCTTCAGAGACCAAGACGGTCGCAGCTCTACCTTCACCAGGCGTCCGGGCTGCAGGAACGGCAGGCAGTACTTCGGCTTGTGGACGAACTCCTGAATCTCTTTGCCGAGCTTGGCCAGCTGCTGCCTGATCTTAAAGTATGTGACCACGCTCTCCTCGTTGGGGATCTCGATGGCGTGATACTGCTCCTCGTACTTCTTGATTTCTACGCAGGAAATACAATAAAAAAATAAATAAATAAAATAAAAAAATCAACCACATGGCTTTGGGTCCAAATTAGAAACACAGGCACATGAAAGGCTTTGCTGTTTCGTCACTACACAAAGAGGTGAAATGCCTGCAGTAATTCTGCGGGTGCGTGCATGTGTGTGTGTGTGTGTGTGTGTGTGTGTGTGTGTTTTCTCACTCTCCACAACGCCAGGCAGCGCCCTGTAGTGCTGGAACTGATAGAAGGACTTCTCCAGCATGTACTCGGGGTTGATCTCCTCCACACGCAGCAGGTTCAGCACCATGTTGTAGGTCAGGTGGAAGGCGCTGTTCAACGGGTCGGCAGAGCCCTGAAAAGCGGCCAGAATGCAAGCTGTGAAAAAAAGTTGGGCCCGGTTCGGGGTCGTGACCCCGGAGCCGTTAAACACAGACTTCAATTTGACACCGAAATTAAACGGAGGCGAACTCAAATAACCCCCAAACAAGAGAGGTGATGATGAGATGTCACTCCACACCAGCAAAACACCCCGGAGCTAAGCAACGGCTTCACGCAAACCTCACTGAGAAGATGCGCGGCTATTAATTCACAGCAGCGATTAATGTGTCAAAGATATGAGAGCGACACTTCTGGCTTCCTCGCAACCAAACAGCCTGAAGAGACACCAGACAGACACTTCAGGAGCGTCTGGAAGAGGGAGGAAAAGCACCGAAGCTGCTCGCGATATTTGACGCTTTTGCATTCACATAAATATTTGCAATTGGAAAAAAGAAGAAGAAGAAAAAAAAAAATCAGAAGTCATCAATGTTTGGCTACCTTGAGCAGCTGTTTCCCCACGGCCGGACTCATCTTCTCATCCACCATAAAAATAACAATGCCCCTGTCGTCCATTCCTCTTCTCCCGGCTCTCCCGGACATCTGGATGTACTCGCCTGACGTAATCTACATCACATGAAACAAGAGAGGGATGTTGGAGAAGCAGGAACAAAAATCACAGTCGAGATAAAGAGTTGGGAACAGCTGGAAAACCTGCAGCCAGAGACGGGGATGAAATGCATATTTGAGCGGGAGCGTAACGGGGCCTCGCGAGCCAAGCGTCTGCAGCGGGCGACGTCAAAAGGATTCAAACGTCTTGCGATTTGCTTCCTCTTTGCTTTGCACGTGGGTTTTGATTTCATTTTTTCATATCTGCAGCTGCCTGAGTGATAAAACGGCTCGGAAAAGAGACGGGGAGAGAAGATAAGACGTTTTCTGTGTTAAAAAATAATCAGATTTTTGTTCCTGGCTGGCTGATTTGAAACCTGCTGCGTTTAAGGAATGTGTGCGTGTGTGTGGATGTGTGTGTGTTTTTAAATGTGCCTGCGTGGAGCTTTGGCACCCGGCAGACTCTCCAGATGTTCCTGATGAACCTCTTGGAAGACTCTTAAAGCCAGTGAATGTGTTTGTGAGTGTGTGTGTGTGTGTGTGTGTGTGTGTGAGAGTGAGAGAGAGGGGGGGGGGGGAGCTGCAACTCGGTGCACATGAATCGAAGATGAAGGCTGTGCAGAGCGTTCCGTCCGGACCGGCACAGCCCCCGGCTCGTATAAACAATACGTGGCTGTTTATGTGGCGCTGCTGCTGCTGCTGCTGCTGCTGCTGCTGCTGCTGCTGCTGGACTGTTAAACCTTATAAAGGCCTCACGGCGACACGCTGTGTGACAGCTCCACGCCGCGCAGCGGGAGGTTGTCCGTTTAAAGGGACAAGCGCAGTTTACGTTGCACCTCTGGCTGCTTGTAAAAAAATAAAAAAAAGAGAGAGAAAAAGAAAGTGGAGATCGGGAAGTCGCTGGAAGTCCCTGCTGGTCTGAAAAACGATTTACGAAGTCGGCTCCCTTTACCCCACTTCCTGTGCTCATTTCCACGGCTCACGCACCCACAACCCACAACTATGGAAATTACACTTCGACAAGTAATTGGACGATTGAATGTAGCTGTTACGGGTTGTTTATTTTTTTGTTAGTTTGTTTTTTTTCCTGCGTGAATTCCCCAAAGCGGAAAATGTATGCGTGTATGCGTTCTTACAAAGCGGTGATTCTTGCCGTCGAACTTGCGGGCGCTGGTGAAGAGCACGGTGCGAGCGGGCATGTTGATGCCCATGGCGAACGTCTCTGTGGCGAACAGCGCCTGGGATGAGGAAGAGGAGGAGGAGGAAGAGAGAGAAAAAAAAAAAAACATCTTATGATTTCGTGACTTAAATCAGGAATAATTAGTCCCTGAGGACCTGCATGCGATCTGACTCATAAAGGCTTTTGTCATAGTAAACCTCTAATTAGGTTCTGTTAGATGTTAAAAAGACTTAAAAAAAATTGTGATATTTTCTGCATTCACTTTTTTTTGTTTTTATACACATGCTTTTAATCTGTCATTTTTGACGGCTGCTGTTGCTCTCCGCGAGAGCAAATGATTAAGGTCTTTAACGTGAATTTGATCAAAGGTCCCATGTTATAGCCATTTGCTGATGGTTTTGTCTCCATCCAGGGCAGCCTCGCACATATAGTGAGTCAAATAGCTCGATACATCTCCAAAAAACAGCATGTTTAGCCCTCTGTTCACAGCTTCCAGCAAAAACATTCATTGGGTGTCATCATCAAATGTCATCGTTGCCCAAATTCAACTGAATCTTTTTTGCTTTGCGGGCACATCGTGGTCAGTCAGCGCTCTACTTTTTATTCCTCACTGCCGACCTCATTGCATAACAGATCGGTTTTCATCTTGTTAGAAGCTTCAAGGTGGTGCACTGCACACAACTGTTTCCCTTTGAATCCCACTTGGAGATTAGATCCCAGCTGCCTTTACCGGTTTTTAGACTGCAAGGAAAACACTGAACGTTTCAAACATGTCTCCGCTTGGCGGGCAGCGTTGATACCTTGAGCAGGCCTTCGGAGAAGAGGATCTCTATGGTCTCTTTGAGGATGGGCAGCAGGCCTCCGTGATGGATCCCGATCCCCCTCTTCAGCAGCGGCAGCACGTGTTCCACCTGAGGAGCCCCGAAGAAAGAGCAGAACGTTTCATAACGGAACAATGTGTTTTGAACCTCGGCGGCAGTGCGGGAAAAGCTTTTTAACTCCGGTAGTGGAAAAGTGTGTCGCAGAGTTGGCCTCGGCTTTGCCTGCGTCCCAACTGGCAACCCACTGACAACTATTACCTCAGCGCTGCTGGTTTCCACAAGGCCACTCTCAGCACAGCAACAGCAGCGACGTGTTACAGGGACGGTGTTGACATAATGTGTGGGGTTTGTTTGCATGAGGACAATTTCTGCTCGCTGCGGTAAAAAGAGACCCCCCCTCCCCCCGAGTTCGACCAGAGTGGCGGCGCCGAGCTCAAAAGTCGGCGCCAGACAAACGCACTCGGTTGTGAGGGTGTCGCAGGAGGGTGTCAAGAGGCAACGACAGAGGATTAGGACAAGCATCCTTATTGAAGTTTTCATTTCGAGTTTTAGGTTGAAATTTCGTGAATAAAGTCAAAATTTTGTGAAAAAACTTGATGCAAGAAAAGACGAAATTTCGCGAATAAAGTCGACATAAAAACAAAACAAACAAATTTTGGTGAATTCATCTTTTTTTAACATCAACCTTATTCACGAAATTTCATATTTTTTTAGGTTGACTTTATTCATGGAAATTTGGCTTTTTTTCAGCAAAATTTTGACTTTATTTACGAAATTTCAACTCGACTCGAAATGAAAACTTAAATAAAAATCACCTTCCTCTAACTCGTTTTAGGTTAAAATTTGGTGAATACAGTCAAAATTTCGCCGAAAAAAAAGACAATTTCATTAATAAAGTCAACCTAAAATAAATAAAATTTTGTGAATTCATCTTTTTTTTTACGTCAACTTTATTCACGGAATTTTGTCCCTTTTTTTCTTTCTTTACGTCAAATTTAATCGTTTTTTTCTCTTCTTGTGGCTCTAATCCTCTTTCGCGAGAGGCCGAGGCAGCGCCGCTCACCTGAGGGAGCTTCTTGTCTTCGTCGGAGAGACAGTCCACGGCGTTGTTGAAGACTTCCTCCACCAGACGCTTCTCGTCGTCTGGAACACAGAGCACACTGGTGAGCAGTGATTCGTCAGATCCGGTCAGATGACCTTCTACATCCTGGAACCACGAAAAGCTGCAGGATGATGCCGTCGCACAGCGAGTCTGTTCGAACCCCGAATGTAATGTGATCGTCAACAAAAAAAAAAAAGCTTGTTTATCCAGCAAAATAGTTTCAAATTTCTTCCTCTAAGCGACCGATGTTTCGATTTACTGATTGAAGTTGAGGTCATATTAGAAAAACAACAATTTCATCTTGTGATGGAACATTTGTAAACTGCGCCAGTGAAATATGGACAGTGATGATGCATCTTCCCGTCCATGTGGAAACTTCTTCAAGCTCTGCCTCTTCACTCTATTGAAGCTAATCCGGGAAATATTCCTTCCTCTGTGCCCGACAGAAACTTAGACTTCCAGAAAGCCTGATTATAAAAGTGGCGTCAGTGTTTTAATTTGAAGTTAAAGCAAAAAAACACAGGCGCACAGACTTGCACACGAAGGGCCAATGTTGGAGCCAGCGACAATACAAACACACACCAGCCAGGTCGCATTAATATATGCATTTGCGCAACTAGCACTCATATAAAGTCTCACTTCTGGCCTCTAGAGGCCGCAGGGGTCATTGCAGGCTGCAGCAGCATATTACTTTTATGACGGATGACTGCCTGTTGATTTTTTCCATTGAAACAACCAGCGTGTCATTTTCTTTCAAAAGCTTTCAAGCTGTGAGGAAGATGTCTGGCACCTCACTGAAACCTCCTTCCAAGTAAAGACCAATTCCAAAAGATTCTCTTTCTGCAACTCCTGTCTCTATTACGGGTTCTCGTCTCCTATTGGAATCAAAGTCCAGATATGAAAGTCCATGCTGATCTCAGGCGACCTGGTCCAGCATCAATCCAAAGTGCAGACTGGTTAATCTCTTTTGACAGCACAACTTGCAAATATGTCAGTGCTACGACATTTGGCTTTTCTAGAGAAAGGAAAACATGTGGGAACTTAGAAAGCTTTTAATTAGTTTTGAATTTTATGATGCTGAAATCTGAACTTTGGACCTTTTGTCTGTCGTTGGGACGCTTTTCAACTTTTACACGAACCAGATCAGCTTTTCCCGCCTGTCGTATTCAACTGGAGGAAAACTTGTTTTGGTCGCGGAAACGCAAGGTTGAAGAGCAAAAATACACGCTTGGCACTGCGTGCATTTTCAGGAGGTGATAACAGACTTGTAACATTTAACAGCCATAACTCAATCTTAAAACTGTTAAGAGAGGATTTTCATGACAATTGAAAAGGACTGTCGCCAGTGAAAACAAAGTGCACTTCACATTACATATCGCTTGAGCTGTATAGTTTCAACATTTTCTTGGAGTTTGATCCTTTTCCTTGGCACCAGCTGGACCCCAGACTCCAACACAGCGTTGCTGTTTGCAACACTGGCCGAGTGAAAGTAGCAGCAGAGAGAGAGAGAGAGAGAGAGAGAGAGAGAGAGAGAGAGAGAGAGAGAGAGAGAGAGAGAGCACGCTGAGGAAACAGTATAGATGGGAAGAAGGAATAACACGGAGACGAGAGGGAAAGGAGATTGAGGAAGAGGGGTGGGGGACGACAGGAGCCACGCCGCTAGAAGCCACAGGAACCACCAATACCAGAAGTGCTGAATTCTATCAGGTGAAAGTGCATTAAAAAATGATCATTGATCAATTATGGGAATTATGTTAGTGTTATCTTTTTGTGGTCAATATAAAAAACATTGTACAAATGTTGCTGCAAGATGAGTTTTTAAACTGCAAAACCAAACAATAAGTATGAAATTATTGTCTGAGCTCTTCTTTCAAATGAGGAGAATTTCTCTTCGGAGGAATCAGGAAATTGAGACTTATTTTCCAGAAACAGTCTCACACGAGGCTGCAAGAAAATAAGAAATTATCTTTGGCAACGCATCCCCCGTTTTTAGGCGATTATGATGAAATTGCTGGCAGCGGCGGATGGAAGAGAGGCCTGCAGAGTTCTTCAGGGACGCTCCGTTAAAACAAACCCCCGCATTTATAAAAATGTCAACTTGAAGTGAAAGCAAACTGAATTCTGGGAAGGAAAACATTTCCCAAGCACGATCTAAGCAGCGTGTTTCATTTCACTGATGTGTGATGAACACGAGCCAAACTAATCTCGATGCGCCATTATCTCTTTTCATCACCGTCTCCTCCAGCAGGGTTTTGGACTCATAGTGCAGCTTTGCTTCCACACAACCAGCCGTCTCATCACAATCAGACAGAATTATGGCACCTGCTTTATCTAAATGAGGGATTGCTGCACCAGACTTCAGTATTTGGGTGGAGAGAATGTTATAGGTTAACAGGTGTCTCATGTGGCCTTCAGTGACCTCACAAGAAATTAAATTAAATTAAAAAAAAAAAAAATCCCATCCATCAAACAACAAGTATTTTTGACAGACATTGTAAACAGAGGGTTAAATATGCAGGTCTCTAGAAATAGTTTGAAGTTTATGTGAGAACTACTCATGCAGCACTGCTCCACTAAAGCTTGAGATTAGAAATAAAGCTCTAAATATGGGTATGAAAAGGGTCCATTACTGAAATGACTTCACAAACTTGATGAATTGCCAAAGTTCACACGTTGACTTGCAGGCATTTCTCAAAACGACGTGCTCGCAACAAACACACGCTAACACACACGCACCTCGGTTGAAGTCCAGCTTGGCCACCTGCAGCGCGTAGGCCTCGCACTCTTTCTTGCTGAAGCTGAAAATGATGACGGGCTGGAAGTTCCTCTCCATGATCATCTTCACTATCTTGAACACGCTGGATGGACCTGTAAAGGCATCATAATGATTATTGTTTGTTTTCGACATAAATTATCCAACGGAATCTTTTAGGTTTGAAACAAACAAACCTTTTGTGCCTCCTTTACGTCCTCTTGGGTCCCACTTGCCTCCTCCGCTGCCCCCAGAATCTCCTGCATCTCTCAGTACTTGCATGGCAGTATTAAAATTGTCTTCCCTGAAATCTCCCTGCGGAAAAATTATATATATATATTTTTTTTTAGAGTTTATTATTACATTCACGGTTAGAATGACAGGCTGCTCCATCAAGTGCAGATTGTGTTTAACCTCACATTTTCATCAACAACCAGGTGGAGTCCATCTCCCCCTGCTGGAAAGATGTAGTGTTGCAGCGGTGTGGGCCGGTAGTCTGTGTAAACTACATGACACGGCTAGAGAGGGCAAACAAAACAGATGAGATTTAACAAGTTATGAGAAAAAAGAGCAAATACATAATTGAAATCCCTGAAGACACGAGGAGGTTAGCCTGCGTATAGGAGCCAGCAGACACCCCACCTGCTTATGTAGGTGGCAGATCCACTCGGCAAACTGTCTGGCATTGGGGATGGTAGCGGACAGGAAGACGTAATGCACGTTATCAGGAAGAAGAATGATGGTTTCCTCCCACACCACGCCACGCTCTGAAAGGAACATGCAGAAGCGGAACAAGGATCATCTCAGGAAAATGGGTTTGATTTTTTTTATATTAGACTGGAATTTAAGTCTGTAGTTGAGCAAAACTAATAAGTAAAGGTCATTTTCCAAATGTTTATCGCAACGTGAATTCTGCACCAACCTGCATCTCTCATGTAGTGGATTTCATCAAAGACGACCCACGCAACTTCCCTCATGATCTCAGAGCCGCGGTACAGCATGCTTCTTAGGATCTGGAAGAAAACCCCCCTTCGGATTAAACTCCATCCTCTCTCGAAATCCTAACACCGACTTCATACCCATCAAAAACTCGACCCCACCTCTGTTGTCATGACGAGGCAGGAGGCTGTAGGGTTGATGGTGACATCGCCAGTCATCAGGCCCACATCCTGGAACTCCTCATACATCTCCCTGTACTTCTGGTTGGAAAGGGCCTTGATGGGGCTGGTGAAAATCACCCTTTGCTTCTCTCTGAGGGCCAATGCAATAGCATATCTAAAAAAATAAATTAAATAAAATAAAAATTAGAAGATATTAATAAACATGGGTTGGCCTCAGTGTCATTTAAAAATATGAGAAAAATGTGATTGGGTTGATCTGTGTAGTATATGCATATAAATTATACTATATCATGTTATATCATGTACTATTGTGTTATATTATATTTAGAAGGATATGTATGTGGTATATTTTTATTTACATAATTATATGTATATAAAGATATTTATGGAGTGTATATATGTTATATATTTACATGGTGCTAATATATATGATGTATTTTTTTTTATATTTGTTATTTTCATTATTATCTGTTCTCTTTCTTTTGTATGTGCACATAGTTACATATTTCATTTTATACAAGTTCAAAAATAAATTCATTAATTCATTCAATCCTGTTTACTCACTCGGCACAGACAGTCTTGCCTGCAGATGTGTGCGCAGACACCAGCACAGACTCATTGTTGTCGATGCACAGGATGGCTTCACGCTGGAATGGGTCGAGAACGAAAGGGTATTCCTGCAAGGAAAAAGACGTGGATGAAGCCAAAGCAGGTATTCCAGCAGCTCCATCCCATGCGTGCAAGTGCAGATCTAAGCTGTGTCACACCTTGGCTGCTTTCCCCACGCGTGCTTTCAATGGCTTGTATTCATCATTTAGAGGCAGCGCAACCTGTAAGTGGAATACAGATCATCCAAAAGCTAAGTATTGTGTTGAAAAAAATACTGGCATATCACTTGGAGTTTAAGCACAGTTTGTATTTTTTTTTTTTTTTTTTTTACCTCATGAGAGCATCCTTCTACTGTCTCCACTTGTTCCACCTTCACTTGGGGCATAAATTCTGCAAGACTAAAGTCAAAGCACAACCTGTTATCGGCACAGCAACGTTGACAGACTTTCACCCTGATAAAAAAAAATAATATTAACTTTGAAATCGACTACTACTACTTCCTTAGAAGGGATATGCGATACCAGCTGGGATAGTTAGCACCTACGCTCCCAGCGGATGCGCAAGCTTATGACATCGCAGCATCTTACTTTAGGTCGTTTGTTGTTGTGTCATTTCGAGGCTTCTTTCCAAACACCACTTCTTCCCCACCATCACTGTCCGCCTCCCTCTTGGCTCGGGAAGATGAACCGGCATCAGTTTTGCCGACAACTTTCCTATAAACCACAAAAATACGCAAGGCTTCACATGGTTTGCAAACAGTAGTTAGCAGCAAGCATAAATGGTCTTTCTCGTAGAAAAATCGCTCAAATTCGAGATACAGAAAAGCAAGAATACGTCAAAATTGCGACCTTTATTCATTGAATTTAACATATTTACACCCTAATTGCGGGAAATAATAGATGCTTGACTGTTGGCACGAGCAGACATGGCGATGGAAGGTTCCGGGCAACATTTATTCCGTTTTCTTTTCGAGCAGCAAGGACAAAGTTAGTTAACAAACACTTCAAAACGTACCCGATGTCCGGTGTCAACGAAGCGGGTGCCTTCTTGCTTGACGTGGCTTGTTGTTCATCATCAAACACGCTGAACAAACTATCTCCGAAGGGGTCAGCCATGATTTTAACGTTTGCATTCCCACAATACAACACGAGGCTGTCGTTAGTTACTACTTCCTGTACGGTAGCCGTGCGGTCCAAAATTCACCTCACTCACCCGACATGAAAGCGGTGAGAAATCTTTCTTAGCGGCATAGCTCGCTTGTTCGGATGACAGCGTCCTCATAGGATGCGTATGACGTGAGAAGAGATAGCCGCCACACAGAGGATAGACAGACAAACGGTGTTTTGTTGCCACAATGGGCGGAAAGAAAAAGAAATCGGCGGCGCAAGCGGCGACTCCGACTGCGGCGGTGGCGGCGGGCAGGAACGGGGCAGCTGCAGCCGGTGGCGGCGTGGCGGAGGAGGCGAAGAATCAGCCGGCCAACAACCAGCAGGCTAAACCAGCTAAAGAGACCAAATCTAAAGGTAGTATCAAGCCTCTCTCGACCGGTGTTAGCCACTCAGTAACATCACATTCGGCTTCCAGGAGTATTACTGTCCCTTTGTATCCCTGTTTTTGCCTTTTGGAAACCGGGAATGCGTCAAGTGTATTTAGGCTTGTGTAGTTACTGTGGTCTAACTGCATCTGTAATGCTGTTTGCTATACCTTCTTCCAGCTCCCAAGACCTACAGTCTTGCCAACACTGCCCAGGTTGACACGGGAGGAGTCTCGGACAAGTCTATTCTCAAAGTCAGTCATTCTTTATAGCTACAGCTGTAACCTGTATGTTTTTGCTTGCGTAGCATCCTTTAACACTGTTATTCCCCCTCCAGGTGACTATCCAGGCTGATCTGGAGAAGAAGATTATCAAGCTGATCAACGACTTCAGGGAGGAGAATGGAGACAAGGCGCCCATATCAGGCAGGATTACCACCAAGAAGTTGCTGGTAAATAAAAATACCCTCTATTTGACATGTAGCCAGTCTTGAATAGTTGCTTGTTGTGTTAATTTCCCGAGTGATCTGCGCACGTAGGACCTGTACACAGCCCTGGAGAAGTTCAAGTTCAAGAGAGAGCACATTGAGGAGGCGATGAAGAGCAGCATGCTGTACGGAGGAGACCTCCACTCGGCCCTCGACTGGCTCTGCCTCAATCTCAAAGATGGTAACAGAGCATCGTCTTCACCTGAGATGTCACAGCTGTGTGGACGTGTAGCTTCATATGTGGTTTTGTGGAGCAGATGAGCTGCCCGAAGGCTTCAGTCAGAAGATGCAGGAAGAGAGCCAGAAGAGCAGGTCCAGATTCCAGCCGTCCGCTCAGCAGAAACCCACGGCCGCCAGTCCCAGGGCTCCCACTGATAGCCGCAAGGAGACCACCAAGGTGTGTGTGTGTGTGTGTGTGTGTGTGTGTGCTTGTTTGAAAATGGGTTACATTTCTATTTTAGGTGAACCAAGCCTTCAAACCATCGCACTAGCCCGGACCTCATTGGTGCTGTGTTTTGTCCAGGCCACAGAGAAGGAGGAAGCTGCCAGTATGAAAGATTGGATCTTAAGGTATGCAGAGCAAAGCAGCGATGAGGAGGAGGAGGAGGAGGAAGGAGAGGAAGGAGGAAGGAAGAAACGCAATCCTGAATTGGAAGAAAAATTTGATCCAGTAAGTCAAGAAATCATTTATTATCTCGGTTAAGTGCTCACAGATTCTTATAAATTTTGTGACGGTTTTTGTCAGCGAGAGAAAAATGTCTGCATTGTCTCGCTGTGCAGAATGACAGGTATTTAATCCTCACTGCTCAACTGTACGACGCTAAAGACATGGCAGCCGTGGCAAAGACCAAGGCAGACAAGGCAGGTCAGAGGATGGCACAGGACAGGATACGCATCATACAGCAAGGTGAGCTGAACAGAGCTGACACAGCTTCCTCCAATGCCGCCTCGGCAGACAGACAGCAAAATCTGTCATCTCTTCACAGAAATGAAGCAGCTGGAGGCCCACCCAGTGTTCAATCCGGCGATCAAAGTGTCAGATGCTCCTCAGAAGGAGAAAAAAGCGGCACCCGTGAAGGAGGACAAAGAGGATCTCAGCTTCAAGCTCTTCGAGCAAGCCGAGAAAGACCCTCCTGCACCGAAAGGTTCAAATAAACACCATCAGTTTTGAAACGGAATTACGTATTTGCCAGTAGCTTAAGTGTTTTGATTTTTCCTTCTTCTGCAGTCGTCAAAAAGAATGAGCCAAAGGACATTCGCAATTTTGACTACACGGCTCGCAGCTGGACAGGAAAATCGCCTAAGCAGTTCCTGATCGACTGGGTCCGAAAGAACCTGCCCAAGAGTCCGGCCCCGACGTTCAATAAGGTTGCTGCTGGGAAATACTGGAAGTGCAAGTGAGTGTTAATGCGTGAACATGTGACAAAGTTTTGTTTAACAAAAACAGAGTAAATAAGAGCCGTGGTTTCTCAAGTCCTGTTTTTATCGCAGTTTTGAATATTTAATTTTCTTGCATCGGTCAGGGTGCGTGTTCAGAGGCTGGAGGACGTGCTTGAAGTTTGCCCAACAATCCTGACTGAGGACGGCATGCAGGCTCAGCATCTAGGGGCCACACTGGCTCTGTACAGCCTGGTGAAAGGACAGGTAACACATCCACAGGTTGCCACTGCTCCTGCGTTTCTTTACTACATACTTTTTTGCGCGATATATATAATCCTCTCATTCTCCTCAGTCAGTGCACCAGCTCCTTCCGCCGACGTACAGAGACGTGTGGCTGGAGTGGAGGGACAACGAGCAGCAGAAGCGAGAGGAGAGCCGCACTGCTGCAAACAAACCGCGGGACCAGTTCATCTCTCGGCTTCTGACCCGACTCAAGCAGCAGCAGCAGCAGAACCAGGTTCCCTCGCACGAGTCTCAATCCCAGGGCCAGCTGGGGCAGAATGGTGGCGATGAGGAGCCCGAGGAATCCTGGGAGAACCTGGCTGGGCTGGACATCGGAGACGGCGGTGGAGATCAGGTGGAGGACAAGAGCGGGAAAAGAGGAGAGAGGAGGGAGGGATCGGCAGCCTTTGAGGCGTCCAGGGAGCTCTTTAAAAAGCTGAAGACGTCCTCGCTGGCCCAGAAACTGCAGGTATATAAACCCACTGACAATGGCTGCGTTCAGACTGCAGGCGAATCTGATTCAAATCAAATTCTTTCTCAAAGGGATGACTGTCCACACTGTTTTTAGCAAGTGTCCAAATGCGATTTGAAACTACCCCCCGAAGGTGGTTTCAAAATCCGCTGTGCAAAAATTGGATTTCATGTGATTTGTGACTGTTCATACTACAAAAGAGCCATCCGATTTCAATCTGGGTGGGGTAGAAATCAGATTTTGGCTGGCAGTGTGGCAACGTGTCTTAAACAAAAGATGAAAAAAGAAATTGAGGTGGCGAATTTGAACATTGTTTCCTTCTTCAGGCAGAGCGGGAGCAGCTTCCCGTCTTCCAGCACCGCCACCGAATCCTGGAAGCGCTGCAGCGCCACCGGGTGGTGGTGGTGGCTGGCGAGACGGGCAGCGGGAAGAGCACCCAGATCCCCCACTTCATTCTGGAGGAGCTGCTGGCCGGCGGCAGGGAGGCTCAGCCCTGCAACATCGTGGTGACGCAGCCCCGCCGGATCTCCGCCATGAGCCTGGCCAGCAGGGTCAGCCAGGAGCTGGGCTGCGACGACGGGCCAGGGTCAAAGGTGAACGTCGAGGCCACAGCGGGGATCTGGGGATTAAACAGACTGTCTGATGTGACTGCCTGATTTAAAAAAAAAAATCTTCTATTTTTAAATCTGATTCCAGTCGTCGCTGTGCGGATACCAGATCCGGATGGAGAACAAGTCGGGAGAGTGGACCCGGCTGCTCTACTGCACCACCGGGGTCCTGCTCAGGAAGCTGCAGCACGACCGGCACCTCAACTCTCTGACCCACATCATCGTCGACGAGGTCAGAGTGATGCAGTGTCTGCAGACGACTGCAGCGGACTGTGAACGACGCAGATCAAACTAAACTCGGTCGCTCGCTCCCTAACCCCACCCCCTGCCTCCACCTCCACCAGGTCCACGAGCGCAGCGTCCAGTCGGACTTCCTGCTGACCATCCTGAAAGACGTCGTCATGAGGAGGTCGGACCTGCAGCTCATCCTCATGAGCGCCACGGTGGACTGCAACAAGTTCTCCGCCTACTTCAACCGCTGCCCCGTGGTTAGCATCCCGGGCAGGACGTTCCCAGTGGAGGTGAGGCGCTCCGTTTCCAGTTTGAACAGAGTTTGAATCCGAGCAGCGCACCTTCAGGCTGCCGCTTCGCTTCCAGGTGTCTCACCTGGAGGAGATCGTGGAGGAGACTGGGTACGTCCTGGAGAAGGACTCGGAGTACTGCCAGAAGATCCTCGAGGAGGAGGAGGAGGTCAGCGTCGCCATCACGCAGAAAGGCGGCAAGACGTTGCAGCACCAGGTAGCGTAGTTTGGTTTTGTATTTTCATGAATCGTGAATCACGGCAGCGTGCGTACGCGTGTTACCGTAACCTTGCGTCTGCTCCAGGAGATGATCATGAGAGACTCAACCTCCGGCTGGGACCTGGGTCCAGAACTAGACCACTTCAGCAGCAGGACGAGGCAGGTGCTGCAGTACATGAACCCCAACAAGATCAACATGGACTTGCTGGTTGAGCTCATCGCCTACATAGGTACGTCACACCGCACAGGCCCGGCGTTGGAGAAGCCGGCGTGACTGCGTTGAGTTGAATATTTCCGTGTCTGCGTTTTTGCCAGAAAAGTCCCCGCAGTTTGCGCAGGTGGACGGCGCCATTCTGGTTTTTCTCCCCGGTCTGGCTCACATCCAGCAGCTCTTCGACCTGCTTTCCTCAGACAAGAGATTGAGAGACAGAAACAGGTGAAGCTCCAGTTTATACTTTCGATTCAGTTTCAGGCCTTTTTTTTTATTTATTTTTTTTTTTTTTAAGTAAAACCATGCTCAGCTTATTTAACTTTTTGTTTTTGATGAATGGCTGGCTGCAGGTACAGGATCGTCGCTCTACACTCGACCCTCTCATCCAAGGACCAGGCCTCTGCGTTTACAGTGCCCCCTGCTGGAGTCAGAAAGGTACTGCTAATTATGTCCCAGCAAACTGACTGCATGTAAAATGGACTCATGCGAATTAAACAAAACCTTTATGATGAAGATATACGTTCAGCTCTGTATTCAACATGACTATATAGATGCAAATAAAAAGTTAACAAGTAATTCAACTAAACAAAATTAGTATTTTGCAGCGACAAATTTGAAAACTGCTGTTTTGCGTCTGTTTTAGATTGTCCTGTCCACTAACATTGCTGAGACCGGTGTGACGATTCCTGATGTTGTGTTTGTCATCGACACTGGAAAGACTAAAGAAAATAAGTAAGAGCTCACGAGAAGCAAGGCAAACCATTTCACTGACCTAAAAACAGACTTCACTCCAGTCTCTCGTGTCTTTCAGGTACCATGAGAGCAGTCAGATGAGTTCTCTGGTGGAGACCTTCGTCTCCAAAGCCAGCGCCCTCCAGAGGCAGGGGAGAGCAGGACGTGTCCGTAGCGGCTTCTGCTTCAGACTTTACCCAAAGTTCCGGTACGGAGCACGTCTCCCACTGCAGAGAGAGGCTTGATTCTCACAAAACACAAAAACGTATCTCGAATGAAGCGTTGGCTAAGCAAATAAAAATGACAAACTCTTTCAGGTTTGACGCCTTCATGGATTACTCCATTCCTGAGATATTGCGGGTGCCCCTGGAGGAGCTCTGCCTCCATATTATGGTACGGACGGACATTTGTAGCTACCTCTGTATCACACACGGGGGAAATCCTTCACGCCTCTGTTGTCTCTCCCTATGGCAGAAATGTCAGTACGGGTCCCCGGAGGACTTCCTGAGCCGGGCCTTAGATCCCCCTCAGCCGCAGTCAGTCAGCAACGCCGTCAACCTGCTGAGGAAGATCGGAGCGTGCCACCCCACCAACCATCTCCTCACCCCTCTGGGACACCACCTGGCCAGCCTGCCCGTCAACGTCAAGATCGGCAAGATGCTCATCTACGGAGCCATCCTCGGCTGCCTGGAGCCCATAGTACGGCCGCCTGTCTCGCCCAAGTGTCGCCCCTTGTGTTGATCGTTCCCAACAGTCAAAATAACATTGATGCACCATTTTAGGCAACCATCGCTGCAGCCATCACAGAGAAGTCGCCCTTCTCCACGCCAATGAACAGAAAAGAGGAGGCCAACCTGGCCAAAGCCGCCCTGTCAGTGGCCAACTCGGATCACTTGACCATGTACAATGCATATCTGGGGTATGAGTCTTCAGCAGCTTCAGCGGCTTTGCAATTTCAAACATCTTGCAGCTTTTTAAATGTAGCATTGTCCACCGACTTTTAGAGAAGCTTATAACACCACAATACAAGGTTTCCATCAATTTGGATTGTCTTCATTCAATGTCACCAAACTCTCACCTCCACTTCAGTTAACCTTTCCTATAACCTTTCAGGTGGAAAAAGTCCCAGATTGAGAGATCCGACATGTCCTACTGCAGGCAGCACTTCCTCAACCGTACCGCCCTCATCACAATCGAGGTGACAACCAGCTCAGACGTCCTCAGTTGTTCATCTCGTCCCTTAGTTTTTATTCTTCCTCTCCTGACCTTCTTGTTGCCCACCCAGGATGTCAAACAGGAGCTGATGAAGATGATGGAGCAGGCGGGCTTCTCCTCCTCTCGCTCCTCCTCCAGGTCTCAGCCGTCCCCGCTGTCCAAGCAGCAGATCTCGGTACTGAACGCGGCGCTGACGGCCGGCCTCTACGACAGCGTGGCCCGGGTCCTGTGCACGCCCTCCGTGGACGTGCTGGAGCGGGTGGCGTGCACGGTGGAGACGCCTCAAGGCAAAGCCCAGGTGCACCAGTCGTCCGTCAACCGGCACCTGCAGACGCACGGCTGGATGCTGTACCAGGAGAAGGTACGGATGGGGAGTGCACGTGTGTGCGTAATGTATTCTGATTTTAGTCTAACTGCTTACGATTCATCCACAGGTGAGGTACACCAGGATCTACCTGAGAGACACCACTCTGATCCCGCCTTTCCCCCTGCTGCTGTTTGGAGGCGACATCGATATTCAGCACAGGGAAAGACTCATAACACTGGATGGGTGGATTCACTTCCAGGTCAGAGGTTCTCACTCTCTCTTCTTTTGCTGGTGTTTGTTTTTCCTGATTAGACGCTATTCAACTAAGGCCCCGTTTACACGAAGACGGGTTTCTCTGTAAATGCTCAAATGCGGTTCAACCTGAGCGGACGTGAGGTGCAGACGACCACTCATAACAACAACAACCACGTCAGGAAACGGATTTGTTACTGCAACTAATGACCAGTCTGAAGTCTTCCTATTAACCTCCACTACAAGCCAGCGTGTCCGTGTAAAGATTTTTTTTTTTATTACGGCTTTGTGTAAACGCATTATTTTTGAGAGCATTTTGAAAAATGTACGTTTTCAAAAAAAAAGAAAGGCTCCGTGTAAACGGTCCCTTAATCAACACTCACTCACTCTTCCAGGCTCCTGTCCGTATTGGTGTGATCTTCAAACAGTTGAGAAAACTAATAGACTCTCTGCTTGAAAAGAAACTGGAGAACCCAAGGATGAACCTCGAAGGTAAAGCAAAGCATCCAAATACCAACTTCACTGTGATGAGTCTTGCATGACAGCGCTGTTTGCATAAAATTCTTGACCCATTTGCGAAAATGCAAAGCTCTGATCTGATTTTGATTTCTCTTTTAGCTGAGAAGACCATTCATACGATTCTGGAGCTGATCAAGTCGGAGCATGCTGGATGATAACAGAACACCGGTGAATCATGGACAGACTTCTATTTAACAAACGTGATCTCGTGAAACAGTTTGAGGTTTCTTCTGTTGTTTTACATCAAGCGCCTCAACAACAAGTACCAGCCGACAGAAGAGGGCGCTCTTAAATCGCTGTCGTCCACTCAACTGCCACTGAGAAGAATGTGTGAAATGTAAAATGAACATTCGGAGATTTAAGATAATTGTTATGCATAATGTGGTTAAAATCTAATAAAGGTGAACACATTTTTATCAACACTGTTCATTGTGCCTGTTAATGTGTAATGTCATTGATGGCCTTCAAAGTCTGTTGTCTTCTGTTAACACAGTTTGTGGGAGAAATGTAAATAAACAGATGACATCACACATTTAAACATACGTAAGGACAGACTTTATATCTGGACAGTTACATTTTTATCACCATCAGTAATTCGAGTGTCACTGTCACATTATCCAAAGTAAGAAAATGCCCCTTTGAAAATCCTAAGTCCTTGTTTAGCTTGATTTAACTGGAGTGTAAAGCAATAATTTAAAAAATAAATATTATTTTCCTGTCTGTTCACAATGCCATGTCTGTCCCTTTAATAGGGGCACAGATTTGACTTCATTTTAACACGGTGTGACCAGTGACTATATCTCTACAGGAACTCGCAAAGAAGGAAGTGACAGCACGTGTTGCACTTGTGCTGCTGTGCTCTGGCTGCGTTTGCATGTTAGAACTCGATCACGTGGTATCCTGCATCCTGTACCGTTGTGTAGGCTGAATCATCTGCAACGATACAAGGAACACAGCTGATGTGAATGGAATAATGAGGGACCGCTAATGGCAAATTATGTCCCAAAATATCTGAAGCTTCTATCGATTGTCAAGCTAAAAAAAACAAAAAAAAACATACCTCTGCTGTTATTTGCCGGACCAGGGACAACCCCTCTCCTGAAAAATTACATAAACTGGGCACTCAGAAATAATTATAAATAAAAAGGAAGGTGGAATGAAATAAAACATGGTACATATTTAGATGTGCGCCAGTCGTGTTTATTTACCTTGAGACTTGTGGAACTGCTCGGGAGGGTAGAGCTGGGGTCGCAGCAGCCCTTTGGCCAGTGTAGAAGTTTTCATACGGGACCGGAGCTGAGAGAGAAGCAGAGTGGACGGAGAAGTCAAGTGAAGGTCGTCCAGGTGAGCAGAACTGACCTGATGGAGTCTGAACTGAAGAGGCCTTTCGGGCGAGATGCCAGACGTCTTCAAGAAACCTAAACCAGTCCAGTTGCCTTTGGCTTAATCTTCAAGTACGAAGTGGATCAAGAACTGACTTGAATAAATTAGTCAGGTTGTTTTAACAGTGTTCAGTGTTCTGTCTTTACCTTTTTTAGTGTGCGTATTTCAATTCTTGCCACTTTTTGTGACTTTGTGCCTGGACATGACCTCTTGTTGCATACCGCGTTGTTGTAATAAATAACTGTACATTTTAGCACTGGGTTCGACTCCGCGCACCCTGAATTTTAAGAACATGTTTATTGGAGCCCGGGGCTCCCTTTCCATCTCGGAGTCGTCGACTTCTTAAAAAATATTTTGTCATCCCTTTAAATCCCCTCCTACTGAGTCACAGCAGCAATGCCAGACATGCAGACCTGCGCTGGTTCACACAGTAAGTAACGATGCGCCACTTCAGAGCAGCACGACCGATTTCCTACCTGGCGGTAGGTCACCAGTCTGTCGGAGGTGCACAAAGTGTTCTATGTCTTTGTGGACATCACACAGCTCCAGCGACTTCCTGACCTCCTCATACAGCTAGGAAAAAACGTGCAGGAAAGCAACTCAGCAACGACCAGAAAAAGGCGCACAGAAGCAAGTTGTGTTATGAAGTTCAGCGGCGATTCACCTCGTCGCTGGTCACACACTGCTGGGACAGCTGGTTGAGGTGAGTCCACACCATGTTTCTCAGGTAGTTTATTCGCTCTTTCGTCTGTGCTTCAAACGCCTGTTGGGGGACGGGGGGGAATGTCACGGACGTGTTCAGCTCTGAATCGTCGCCCGTGGTCTCGCTGGCCGTTTTTTTAGGGGAACGCTCCCAAAGTCGTACCTCGCATGCGTGCACGTGTTCCTTCAGCCAGTCTTCCCTGACCGTTGCCAGCACGTTCACGCTCTGCTGATAGAGCTTGTCTGCCATTCAAACACATCAGTGAAAATAGAGACAAGTGTAAGCATAGGGACCAGAACTTAATGGCGAGGAAAATTTAAAAAATAATAAAATGGAGTGCACCAAATAATGTGATTTAGTTTTTCATTGTTTCAAAGCCACACCTGCTTCTTCTGCGTGCAGTTTTGCTTGTTGTGCTTTTGCATGGAGCTGAAATACGAGCATAAAAAAAGAAGTGAAGTTTGAGTTTGACAAGGGCTATGAGACTTCAGCCTAACTAATGTTACTAATAGCAAATGAAAATAATGACTTTATCACACAAGGAAATGCAGATGGATTTAAAAAAATAAATAAATCCATTTAATGCCATTTGATCTCTTTAAATGTTACACAAAAGGCCTTTAAAGGGACTGTCATCTCTGACTATTTCTATTAGGGGTGCAAAATGCATTTCGAATCAACAGCTAATATGCAGTTCCATTACAAAAAAATGTGCACATCCGTACCTTCTCTATTTGTCTTGTGTTGTTGGTGTTGGCGTTTCGGTTCACGTTTTGATCTGCTTCTTCTTTTTCTCGACACTTCTGATCGTATGTCTTCTTTGCCTGTGAGGGCACCGTGACAGGCATCACTCTGACTGCCTATTAATGACTGCCGTGAACGGCGACCTATTTTCAGCAGCAGCCCCGTGAAAACGAACCACCTGCTTTTAGATTATCTCAACATGCCCAATTGTAATTCTGTGGTGGCAGTGTGCCACTTTCATTTTCCCTTAAATACAACAACAGCACGCGAAGAGGTACTTCTTCTTTGAGCGCTGAGGCAAGCACTGTGGTATATAATGCAATCCACTTCCCAGGACTGTGAATTGAACTTCCTCCACCAAAGAGGAAGAACAGAACGAAGACACACATTTTTTGACATGACACAAACTGCCACTTTTCTTCTGTGGGAAGCGGCAAAGCTGTCTGATCAAAAAATAGACTTCCTAAACATTGTGGGCACCCAGAACAGAACATCTCCGGCATCCTCACCTGGGCTGGAGGAATCAATATTGATCCCTCGTTATTATTTTTCGCTAGGTCGTGTTATCACCGGTACTCACATCTAACGTTTTCTTAAGCTGTGCAGACTTCCGTTTGTTGAGAGCGTCCATTTGTTGCTCGATCTGAAATGACAGGATTGCATCCAGTTAGCGGGCCGAGTGTGTTGTGGATGGGGGACTGCGCTGCAAGGGCAACAAACAGGCAACCTTCTTCCTCAAGGCCCTCTGCTTTTCTCTGAATTCCTCCGCTTTCTTTGCCTCCTCTCTCATGCTCTGTGCCAGCTGGAGATGGGAAAGACTGACATGTTCCGTCTCTGCAAAGAAATGAACACGCCACAGTATCTGGGTTAGACGGGAACCATAAAACTGACACCTCTCTGTATTCAGACAGTTGGTGTGTGTGTGTGTGTGTGTGTGTGTGCGTGTGTGTGTGAGAGAGAGAGAGAGAGAGAGAGAGAGAGGGAGAGAGAGTGAGAGATGATGGTTTCCTCTTTTCTGAAATACTTTTAACCACTGTAAAACACTTTAGCATTTTTATGTTTAAGAAGTGCTGTATAAATGTTATTATTATTATTGTTATGATATAAAGCACTAAATCAAAGTGTCATGAAGCATTTTAAAACAAATAGCCTCCATGCATACTTACGTAATTTGAATACATCCAGGGCCTTTTTCAAGGTGCTGGAAAACACATGAAAGAGAAAATTACGACCGGGGACCAATTTAAATCTGTCTATATTGTTCACACAGCACTAAGGGGACGGTTCACTTGAAACATACACTGTGTGCATGGAGGATCCGGTGCCATTTTTTTTTTTAACCCAAGCAACTGTTCTGGACTTTCATGGACAGCAAGAATTCTATCCAGTGGCCAAGTGTCTGAGCACCAGACAGATGTTACGATCGTGTTTGGAGGGAAAACATCCACAGTGACCCTGCGAGCCAGGAGTGTGTTTGTGTGAGCACGCACAAGATCAGCTGGAAGATTTCCTTATAAAGCATTAGCAGGTTTTGGCCATAAACACGGCGTCAGCTGCCCCCGTTCCAAAAGTCCAATCGCACTGCTGAGTCTTCCGAGCAACTGCGTAGCGCGCCACGTTGAAAGAGAACCTCTATCCATGTAGCAGCGAGTAGCAACAAGCTAACTATCCCTTTCACAGATCAACACGACAAATAACGTCCAGGCAGAAAGCAGTGTAGCAGCAAAACATTTTATTTTATCTGTATATTGAATATGAACGTAAATAAATAATGTTCTTAATGCTTTGAGCTCCAGCAGTGTTAGGGCAGATTACAAGCAAGAGGCTTTGTTTTACCTAGTATTGTATTATGCTGTTGCGAGTCCTTTTGGAATTAATTTAAGCAGTTAAAAACAAAAGCAATGGTTTCCGGTGCAGGCAGTGAAGACTCTACTTAAATAGCATCATGAGGGTACAGCAGAGTTTCATACTGGCACCCACACAACCCAAAACCTAAAAGGTTAGGTGTTGAGGAGTGCTGAATACTACTACCACTACTACTACTACAAATACTAGTACTATTACTACTACTACTACTACTACTACTACTACTACTACAAATACTACTACTACTAATAATAATAGTAATAATGATAATAATGGATTGGATTCATATTGCGCTTTTCTAGGCACTCAAAGCACATTACATTGAACCTATTATTCATTCACACCTCATTCACTCAGGGGGTGGTAAGCTACAAGTGTAGCCACGACTGCTTTCAATCTGGGCCAAACGGCCTCTCCGACCACCACTCAACATTCACTCACATTCGTACGAGGCATTGTGGGTCAACTGTCTTGCCCAAGGGCACGACAGAGGCGCTCTGCCTTTACCAAAAAGGCTGGTAAAGGCTTTTTTTCTTCGGTCTGTGCACTTTCATGCAGTTCTCTACAAGTTTCCAGACAAGCAAGACTTTAAAAGAGGCAATTAATCGTGGCAAAGTACCATCAGTTGACCGCGTCGACCTACGATGTGAAGGACCACTGGAAAACGCAAGGATTCACACCATCATTTTTGGTAAAGACAAAAAAAAAAATGGATGCGAGTGCAATCATAAACTTATTTGTGGGAATTCCACCGGGATGTCTTGACTATAGATGGTGAGCCAAGGGTACAAAGTCTCCCGCCTCAACCTCCCCTTTGGTCTTTCCTCTCCTCCTGCACGCAACTTCAAAGCACGTCAACCAGTGACACTGTGCCCACCACCACCACCTCACGGGAAGTCAATGCGCTGATGCAGAGACGTGTCAGTGACCACAGAGCTGCACTCATCCTTTTTCTAGGCGCAAACAATGGCTTACTTCATCTCGTTGTGTCCGCACACCTTCTTGGACAAACTCTGGAGATCTTTGGCGTATCGCTCCTCAATTGTTGCCCTGAAAGAAACAACCAGAAACCAGATGAGTTCAGCATGTACACAGTAGTTTAATGGCTTTTTAAAAAAAAAAAAAAAAAAACATTTTTCATAGAAAATGAACTGATGATTTCATTTGACACGCATTTTAGTAGAAGTCAAGTGTGCAGAAGCAACAGCAACAGCGGCATGCAGATAAATAACGGGGGAACTCATCCTGATTTGACTATGGCTGCATGCAACAAAAAAAAAAAAATCCATAAAATGCTTTTCAAGTAAGGTTGAATAGGTTCAGGGTAACTTTTCACTTTCTGTTATGCAGCCAGCAGTGAAAAGACATACAAAGCAATGCACAATCCCGCAACAAATACTAAACACATGCTGTACAATACAAGAGTGCCTTTTACAATCATGACGGCAGCATGACAGGAGCTAATGTCTATAATGGCCCATGCAAGCAGATAGAAGAAAAGAGAAGAGTTAATGACAATAGAATGAAAGATTATCCGAAGAGTGCTCTTATCAACCTTAACAAACAATACTTCCTCCATTATTACTTCACAACAATGACTCGGCAAGACACACATTCACATCTAGGGTTTCTTCTCTCTGAGCTTTTGCTCTCATGGCACTCACTCCATCTAATTCTGATGTCTCCTAGCTGTGTATTTGCTGCAATTCTCAGCTACCTAAAATACATTTTATTCTGTCCAATTCAAAAGCAAAGTGTTTCGTTTTTCTTTTCTTATTTACAAATCCTTGGTGCACAGATCATTGGTTGGAAAACTCTGTGCTGTCCTTCTCATGTCCACCGCAGCACAACAAGAAGTTAGTACATCATCCGGATTATCACCAAATGCAGAAATCATGGCGTTACCTGGCTTTCATGAAATCCTCCACCTCCTTGCATGTCCTCTTACCATCATTCATATACTGGACGATAGCATCGTACCCGGCAGAGGAGGTTAGGTCAGCATTCTGGTAAATACACAGAACATTAACGATCTCTTTGGCTGAGAGATGGTTGTGGGTTTGGACCTGTGAGTTGTGTCCACGGGCAATTGCTAACCGTTTCCCCAGACAACACCCATCCTATTGCTGCTATTAAACCGATACTGCAGACACTCCTTCGAGTGAAATTCGCACAATGAAGTTCTCCACAGGGCACCGTGCAGAGACATAAACAGTTGTAACACACTAGACACTCCGTTTAAATTGGTGTTTTGAACTGTGCCGTCTATAATTTAGGTTAGCTGACAGTGAAAGCCTATAATCAACATAAACATGCAGATAAAGATAGATAGAAATCAGCCTGTGATTGACGTTCTATCAGTTTTAAGGATATATTAGGGACTTTGGTGTTTAAATTGGACAAGCATCTGAGGCTTAAATCCTTTTTTAATAATGTGTTAAACATAGGATTATTTTTTTTTACACAAGAAATTATATCGTTTTCTTACTTATTGACATGAATGTAGGCTGTCTATGTACTTGACATCATACAAAGGATGTTCCACCTGATGCACTATCTTAACTTATCTTGTTGTTGACTGACTCTGAAAAAGGTTACACCAGAAACACCCACATTACCCCTAATATTGTAGGAGTGAATGAAACATGTAGTTTAAATCATAGTTTTAACGTAATCTGATGATTTTTTTTTTTTTTTAAATAGAAATTCTAGGATACTGTTAACAATAAACATAAACAATGTACAACATAAATATCAACGTGTTTTACAGCATTTTAGCTTAATCGATCTCCATTACTACGCCACTTTATAATAAGAGATAGAAAGCGAGAAGTCAACATGAAACATGAAACTAAACTACTTACTGAGCAGTTAAAAAACCTTCTGTTCCCTTTCCACTGTCGTGTTTTAAATAATGACCCATGAACAACAACAACAACAACAACAACAACAAAGACTGAACTTACCCAGAAATAGTCCTTAAAATGTAAGCTTTTCATGACCGTCAGGCGACGCAGCAGCGAACTTGCGCAGGTCTGCAGACTGACTGACTGTCCGTGAGTTGCAATCAGTCGCTGGTACGGCGCCAGCCGTGCACGTGGAGCGCACGCGCTCGCGCGCGATCAAATTGGTCCGTGCGCAGTGGGTGAACTTCCATCCTTACGCAATGAAGGTAAGTAAATGATACACAGTTTCATCTTACTATATCAAGAAAATAAACGGCTTGCAAACGAGTCACACGAAATGACCAATGCGTGCCATTTAAAAGGGAGGGAGTTTAAGCTTCAAAACAACTGTCGTGATTTATATCAGTAGGTATTGTGTAGGTATACCTATCAGCAGGTATTGTGGTATGCCAACCGCAGGTTTACATATCCCTAGATATGGGATCAAAGTAGTGTCATAAAGTAGGTTCCGCAAGGTAAAGTTGAGGTTGAATATGCTGCCATCTGGTGTTGAAAGAATGAGACCTGTTTAGCACATAACGCATTACATTGGGGGTAATTTTCACATTGAAAAGTGAAAAGAAAACAACACATTCTTAGTGAACTGGAAATATGGAAGTAACAAAGCCACTTTGTAGAGTAATGATTTGCCAATTATATGATAAAGTCTCTATTTTCAGTAGAACATACAGTATGTGAGCATAACATAGTGACATCAAGGTCCCCCTATGATTTATAAAGGAAATAAAAGCAGAATATTAAAAACGGTACATATCCATCAGAAATAAAAACAGACTTTGAAAACTGCATTTACTGAATTGAGATAAACATGAAGATATTCATATGAACACGGTGTGGTGAATGTGCTCTGATAAGAATGTCCATAGTTCATTCTCATTTGGAAAAACATAGTCTCCTTCCATTTTAACCATTGTGTACTACTTTCAGTGGAAAAAGATTAGCAAGGTGATAAGGTTCCTTGGCAAAGCTATTAGTTCAGAAATATGCTCCAGTGGTCATGTGACTGATTTGCCTGTAGAAACTAGAATGGATCTGGCATAAGCAGGGACATGGTTTGGTTCTGTTGCCACAAAATTTTCCATTTTCTCCTTCCTTGCTGGAATAATTCAAATATTCAAACTGCTTACGGACACATTTTGGCATAGTATTATTATTTTATTGTGTGCCTTATTTATAAATGATGTTTTTAGCCTCTGAAACTGGCATCAGCAAAGATTACGTAGGTGTTTGTAACATTTTACCGAATATTTTCCCTTTCGATTCTTCAGTTTTGAAAATACACAGTTACATCATACACTCAGAGACGAAAATGTCATCATTTTCTCACCAGATTATTTCTTCTGTGCACTTGACATCCTAAATTCCTTTAACTTACAGACCTCTATTACTTGCTTCTCGTCACAATGTAAAATCTGGTTGGACTTTTCCCCCCCCTCATGCCATCACACCACTTGCTCATTCAAAGCGTGTCTTCCTCCTGACACTGCGGGAATAGATCAGGTCACCAGATTTATGTCTGCTGTAGTTTCCAGGAACTTGTTTTGGTCTTAGATAAGGAAATACAGAAAATACTGGTTACCTGCATGAAGGTAAGTGTAGGAGTAATATTAGTTGAGAGTGACTGCGCAAATACACATTTAGGGATAGTGATTGTTTTGGGAATTTCAATAGCACGGTTTGACATACCACATAACCGTTAAGATACAGTTTATGTAACAAGTACATTACAACAGCGCTGCACATGACAAAAGCAACCAACATTGCCACATATCTTATCATGGGAACACAAAATCAGCTACTGATGCTCCTGTGGTCGACCGTTTTTCTGCGGGAAATAACAACAAATGTTTGGGGTCGGATTATGTCATTTATATAATTACAGTGCTCTGGGGTTAGCGTGGCATTCCAAATTAAATCAAAACTTAATTTGAATAATGAGTACCCCCCCAATACCTACATTTATATGTTTTTAACATGATTCTGGCTAATGTTGGTACCGTCTCGATCGATATTAGTGTCATCAAAATCAATACTTTAGATTTATATCTAGATATTGCATTTGTATATATATCGATTACTATGAGAATTGGGAACGTGTTGTTTGTCTCTCTGTGGCCCTCTGAAGTGGAGACGGGTGTGAGTGATCCCACCACACTCAGCACCCTCATTGGATGGATGGTGTAACTCTGAACAACAACAACAACAACAATCATCATCATCATCAACGGCAGCAACAAGTAGCAAACCTCTCTTGCCTGTTACATAAGAGACATCGTGTGTAGTAGTTGTTTACGAAGTGTAAAGTCGGTCAGAGTGTCTTGTGACTGTTTGAAGATAGAAGGAAGTGAAAAGGCACCACAAGTGGGCGGGGACCTGATGGGGGATTCCTCGCTCGTAAGAAACCACGTCACCGTAGCAGTATTTAAATGGCTGCTGCTATCATTAGCGCAAACCTGTTCCTTCGTGTCAGAGCTTTGCCGGCCACCTTCAAAAGCCGCGGCCGAGGAGGAAGAGAAAAACAACATACCATCGAGAAGTTTCTTTAGCTTTCCGACACACTCGTAACACGGAAATGGCTGATTGTGGTAAGTTTAAAGTTCTTTTTTTTCTCTTAAAAAAAAAAAAGCACGTTTAGTTTGCGTTTATTAGCCGATCTAGTTGTCGTCTCGGACTTAACTAAACGACTTTGTCTGGTGTTGTTTGTTTGTTTGTTTAGAGCAAGAGATCACCGTCGAAGTGGCCCACGAGTTGCGCCAGCTCGGAGACGCTCTCTACTGGCGGCACAAGCTGCTGGAGCTCCTCATCAGGAACTACAAGGCCGCCCACAGAATCAAGTGAGGCGCCGTGCCAGGCTGCCGCGGAGAGGACTTTCTTGTTTCGTTGTCCCTTGCTGTCGAAAGTGGTCGCGTTGTGATGATCAAAAAGCCCCCCCGTCGAGGACTCGACGCTGGAGGCAAAATGGTGGCTCTAGAATGGGGGATGTGAAGTGTTTTGAGGAGCCCCCTCCACCCCCGCCCCTGTTGGATCGCTTGGTTTGGCTTGGCTTGGCTTGATGGATGGATGGAGCCGATGGATGTGGACTGTCAGTGGAGAGCCAGAAGAGCCGGATGCTGTTTGTTTGAACCGCTGTTTGCTGGCGGGATGGATGGAACCGAAGTGGAGTCTGAGTGGAGACTGAAAGACTGACTGAGACCTGTTCTGTTCATGACACCGCAGTGTTCCTCAAGTGAATGCTGGAGGCTTGTAAGCAGTGTTTAAAAAAACAAAACAAAAAAACATACATAGCTTATTATAGTCTATTAAGCAGATAATCGTGAGGTGATGATACATTTCTGACTGGAAGAGGTCTTGGTCTTTCTTCCCTTTTTTTCCGGTGCTAATAAGTATGCTATGTTCAACTGTGTCATAAAAAGTTTCCTTATTTAATGTAACACACACAAACACACTTATATTTCTCACGGATTACTTCAACATGATTACACTCAAACAGGTTTGATCAATGTGTTACTTCAATGACAAAAAAAAAAAAGGCTGTACTTGCTTCAAGAAATGAAAAATCTGACTGTCAACTGTCTGAAGTTGCTTAAAGGTCCCATGTTACTCAAAAACGACTTGTTTTATATAATTCTCCAATAGTATGTGTCTAATCAAGTGTGTTTAGCCTGTCAATAAAGTAAAAAATACAAAAACAAAACGTCTTTCACTGGCTGAAAACAGAGGGCTAAACAGTGCTGGAAAACTTTTCCATACAAGTTATTTTTCCAAATAATGAATCTGCGAAGCAGCGCAACTTTAGCTGAGGATGAAGAGTAAAGATATGAACATGAAAATAATATGAGAGCTTTAAATTAAATACTGCATAAGAGGGTTTTTTTTTTAATGTGGACAAACGAAAATCACAATAAAGTTTCAGCTGGAAACAGAAACATGAAAAAAGAAAACCAACAACAGCAAAATGGTGCTAAATTCAGGCACTTAAAGGATCCTTACTTTATTTTGTTGTGATACAAAAAAAGCATACAGAATAATACAGGATAGAAGAGAAGATCCCTTTCATTGAATTCAGTTAGATTTTTTTTTTATACACATAAAATGACTAATAATTACATACAAGTCGTTTCTCTGTAGCTACATCCACGAGTACCCCCCCCCGGCCCTCCACCAATAGCATGCATGGTCTCTCTGCTGTAAACACATCTGGATACTTTATTCATACCTGTTGGTATTCAGTGGAAAGCAATGACAGAACTCCGATGGTTAGCCATGGAACAGTGTTCAGTCCATACCCAACGGATCACGCTTATGTCAACTTGGACAATGTTTGCGGTTATGATTTCACACTAGAACAGATTAATGAGACCTGCAGCAAAAAAACAAAACAAAAAAAAGGGCGTTTGGGAGTTTTTGTGTTTGCATGTTGTCAGTCTTCTCATTCACCTGGGGCCAAAGTAACCCTCCCATCATCTGCGTGTTTTGAAAATACCTAAGGGGGCGATCAGACACGAGTGTCTACTAATGACATAACACACAGACTAAGAGGTAAAGTTATATTGCCGGCGGGAACACTACAAGGGTCGCTTCACCAAAATCACGTACAAGGCGGCCTCCGTCATCTATATATTACACATTATGGCATATTTACAGTACGGAATATGCTGCTAAGCGTTTGCATGTGCTATTTCTTTGGTGCAAAGTATTTGAGAAGAAAATAGGCTTTTTTTTTTCTTTTTCTGAAAAGAGCAGATTTTGCCACACCTGAATTTCCTGCGGCGGAGCGTCATGATCTGAAAATCAGCCTCGATGTTTTAAGGTGGGGGCTATAGTCTCCTGCGTTTCCAGAAAAACTACCCGCGGGAACGACGTCGAATGAGAACATGTAATTTAGATGAAACGACCCTTTAGCCTTTTGAGCCTACTTTTATCTACAGGTCTATTATGTTCAGTTTCAGCTGCTCACAGTGCGGCAAAAATCACAACGGGAGGTTCAAATGCCGATCGCCTTCCGTTCGCTGCAGCGTTCCTTCGCGACTCACACTAAAAAATATCAACAGACTCTTATGTTACACATCCAGAGGAATGATTTCTGCGTAGTCATAAGGATCAATAGCATTAGAAAAATAAACAGAACCTTTTTCTTTTTTTTTTTAGTCCCCACCGTCCCCTTTAAACCACTGTTTCTGCAGCTAGTTAGGTCACACTGCAGTTAGGCTTAGGTTGTTACACCTTCACAGGTGGGATTACTCGACCCAAGAAAGAATCTCTACAATTATGAACCTAGCTCGAGAGTTAATGACTGTGCAAAGTATTTGATAAATGGCAGACTACTCCAAGCATCAATTAGCGAGATAAATCAAAATGGAAGACTACTCTCATTTTCTAAGCGCAGAATGGACCCATGTTTAAATAATAATAATAATAATAATATGATGGCAAACTAAGGATAAATCCCTCGTCTACTCTTCAGGTTTACATCTTCATTTCCATGAGACTGCCAGAGCCATTTTTTTTTTTTTTTTGGCTAGCTCTCAGAAGACGTAGCAACTGACCTCAGGTGTACACGTTCCTCCTCTCCCCAAAAAAACACAAGAGACAAACAACAAAACAGAGAGACTTTCATGGCGAGACTGGAGTGAATTGGTCACACATTCATGAAGTCTATTCTAACAGCGACTGAGCACGTACTCACCCAGCACGGGAGGGAATGAACAGTTGGTAAAGGGACCTCTGCGAGAGCAGTGGGACTGGCGTGGCTTTTGCTAATCTCGTGTGGGACAGTACGGAGACGAGACCACGACGCGATTGCGGCGCGGCCGTATGCAGATGATGTCGTCCTTAGCACAGGCAGAGGGAAACTTGGCCCCAGTCTTCATTTTTCACCGCGGCTACTGCTGCCGTCTTCGCCAGGTTCTACAGTGTTGTAGAGTAACGGGGCGCCAGGGCTCGTCTCTTCATAGTGTTTACGTTTAGTATCTCACTGTGTGAAAGAAGTCTGGTGTTTGTTTTCTCTGTCTTTTTTTTTTTTTATTATTATAATTCATTTAGACGATTCCACCAGAGGGAAATGTTACCTGGTGAAGCCCACCACCTATCAGATTGCACTGGGTTAAAATGGACTACCACCAAAAAAAAAGAAAAGGGAAAAAAAAAAGAAAAAAAAAGAAGAAAAGTCATCCGGAATAGATGTACAAACAGGCTCCCAACCAAAATAGATTGTCTCATTTAAGTGAAGTCTGTCTCATTAAAGTGAAGTCCTTCAAGCAATTAAATATCACAGACCATAGCCAGATCTTCCAGTTCAACCAATCATGAGGGGAGGGTGTAATTCATTTAGTGAATGCGGCCACCACTGCCCACATGAGTTCGTTGGCGTTGGCCTTGGCGCTCTCTTTCTCCGGCTCCAGCTCGAGCAGAGTGTGGACCCTCTTCATGCCCAGTTCGTACTGGTCGTCCTGGAGCGGGGCGAAGGCGTTCTCCAAGACGTCGGACGAGTGGGCCAGAAGGATCAAGGCAAGAACCCGTTTGTCCATGCGATGAGGATCGTTGACCCACTTCTCCAAGACGGACTCTTGCACTTTTTTGACCAGGCGCTGCAGAGAGATAATCGTTTGTTGATTGACTTCTAACTATTATTACTTTTTTTAAACAAAAGAGGGAGCAAGAACTGAAACACATTGAGGTACCTGAGGTGTCCCTGATAACACACCAGCTAATTGTGTCATTTCACGTAACTCGAATGAGCTCAACCCACCTTGGAAGGATCGCAGTTTCCATGTTTGACTTTGATAGCATATTACTACTGCGGAATAAGGCAGACACTCTTATATAATGTGACTTCCTTCACAGAAATGTTGCCAATTCCAATGACAACAAGGCGACAACATGACGATTGCCTGGCATCCAAAGAAAATAATTGTTCTTGTAAGAGAACAATCTCGTAAAGGTTTTCTGTTTGCAGGTACGCCTTGCTGGCCTTTCCACTTTTTATGGGCGTGCTCTCCAGAAGTATTATCTCAGACAAAGACAAGGCACTGAGCTGTCAAGAGTTATTTTAGACGCCTAACTGCTACTTATCGTGCAGTTTTATGACTCAAGTTGTTCTGGTGGCCAATATCTAAAAGACACTACTGGCATTGGTTGCATAAAACATACAAGACATAAGCAGGTCAGTGCAGTAAGACAAAAAAAGATATAGATCACTGCATTCATTTTTCATTTGAGACTACAGAGACCTGCTTCTTAACTTGTTTCAGACAAGTTCTGTTTAAAATTTAATTTAGCATAACACGAACATGCTGTCACGACTGCGCAGAAGGCCCCTAAATTATCAGAGTTATACTTTAACTCCGCAGTCTCATAGAGTTGCAACTGTACATTTGCTTCCATACCATTGTAAAATATGTACTTGCCTGTTAAGAATCTTCTATTTAAGGCACTTAAATTCCAATACTTAGAAAGCGTGCATGCGCCTTTGTAAACCAACCATACCTGTTTAATGGTGTTGTTGGTGAGGGGATGGGTAGTCATGTCAAAAAGCAGGAAGTTCTGCTTCTCCGTAGTCAGGACGCCCTTCTCCACCAAGTTCTTTGCCAGGCGCTCTCGGACGTTCCTAAGCTGGTAGTGCAGCTTCAGGGGATTCCAGGTCTCTCCTGAGCGGCAGTGAGAGAAACCAGTGAAGAAACACTTGACATCCTGTCTGTGTTTTTCTAACAGCAAGAACTTGGCGGGGGTGTGAAAGACAGCAATTTGGTCAGCGCGCGGTGCGTTGCTCTGTCGGACGGGAATCTTAAGATTACTCCTTTAATCTGAAATCTCTGAGCTGCATGAAAGGGATGTCTCACCCTCACTACAGCACCGAGGTGAATGTCACATTGAACCCAGGATACTTATCGCACATTGTAAACAGGTTTCAGCTGATTTAATTTAGCAGCAAAATCTCTCTTTAGAGGTTAAACGAAAGCCAAGATGTCAGACAAGAAAAAAACCAAAAACAGCACAAAGCATCAAACTATAAATATGGTGGCATGCATGTCAAACGGGTAAAACAATAAGAAGATTAGCACAAGCTTATCTCACCACTCAGGAGCTCTATCCAGCTCTGGACCGTCTCTGGGGGCTGGGTTTCCTTTATGTGCTTCAAGGCCTCGTCGAGCAGAACATCTCCCGTAGGGGCATCGGACTTGCAGAGCACCTTGGCAAACAAACAGGCACACGTTTATTTGAACTGGGACGGCTGTCTGCATCTCAACCACAGCAAGTCTCACATCCTGTGTGAACAGGAATCGCCACACGTGCTGTGACACAGCGTGCAGGAACCTGCTGTCTTGTAATGCATTCTCCCCTCGGAACTGATAAGCATCAAGGGTGTTTTGGTAAACTGGCGCTACAAACGGAACCATCCTTACTTCAACTTAAGAAATAGGGTCCCTTATTTTATCCAATCGGTTGACCAAGTCATCAAAAATGGCTGCGGGTTGGAATTTTTTGGAACCGTGACAATTATCAGCTTCCAATTCCGGCCGCTCCCTCCCGTATCAACAACGTGTGTAATATAACTCGTAAAGGGGGTCGTTAAAATGTCAGTAGTGACAGTATGTTAATCAAGGTCGGCATGCTTGCATGCCGCCTTGTCGCGTTTAAATTAATGTGTGGAATTGTGTATATATAAAAAAAACATGAGCTAACAATGTCAACAACAATACTAACATCTTGCCTTTAACTGTCAACTTTCACGTGACAAACTTCATATTGCGTCAATCATCATAATTTTTATTTTTATTTTAAATGGAAATGGGCATTCCAACACAAATGGAAGGTGATTCGACCAACCCTGTGTTTATTGCATACAGGAAGGACCACACAGATGTTTTGCTCTCCTGGTTTTGACTGTAGCTACTGTCACTTTAGCATCGACGCAAGAATCTCGCTACTTCCTCTCAGATGTTAGCATTTTAGGGCAAACTGCTGCAGCTACTCCTTGCATTCCTAAAAAAAAAAAAAAGGAAACAAAAGAAGCCAATTTGTAACGGCACACATTAAGGCGGATGGAAGAGGCTTTACTGGAAGAAGAGTGGAACTTAGCAAGTTGGCTGTGCAAGATCTCAGGATTGACATTTCACCAATCGAGCACCTTAGTGGCCCTAACGCGTTCTTGTGAAAGCCCAAGAAACAGGATTGTCTTTCTTCCCCTTTACTTTCGACCACATCGGCAATTTGGCTCACCTTCCTTGAAAGCAGGCCTTTTCTCCTCACGCCGCAAGGCTCGAGCTGCAACCTTCCTCTGAGGGCCAATTCCACCAGCATGCACCCGCGTAGTCCGGAAGAAATACAGTCGTTCCAGAAAGACGTGTAACCCTGGAAGAAGGCGGCGGCGGAGGAGGAGGAAGGAAAAGAGAGAGAGCGGGGGGGGAGAGAGAGAGAGAGAAAAAATGAGCTAAGATGCAGCGATCGTTAACATAGCTGACGTGTTGGTAGGAATGTAGCTCGGGGTCCTTAGCCTCTTCCAGTTTGACGAGGAGACAAGCATGCAATCCACAAACGTCGAACTTACATTTAATGCATTAATGTTGCGACTATTAAGCCACCGGCGCTCTGCGCGATTACAGTCGGATTGGAGCGCAAAACAGCAAGATATATATGCGATGAAATAAAAGTCACCTCGCTAGCTTGACTGGTTAAATACGGCGCATCGCATTTGAAGCTAACAACACATCAACAGCTATACATTGCCCCCTCCTCCCGGTTTGACATTTTAACAGGCTTTAAAATGTTAGTTGTTTTTTTTTTGTCCACGTACAAGTATGTGAATATCAGTCAACAAAGTTCGCTGACGTTGGCTAACAGCAACTGACTCAAAGTAAACAGTGTTCGCTAATGGGGGTTATAGAAATGTTGAAGACCGACGAAAAGCTTTAACAGCAGCACCGCACCTCTCGGTCCTTGAGGCCCAGCAGAAGCACTTCCTCCATTAAAGTGAGCCTAGTTTCCTTCGAATCCCCCTTGTCGTCGTCTTCCTCCTCGCCGCGGCGAGCCTCGTCCTCCTCAGCGCCGGACTCCCTCTCCTTGTCGGCGGCGGCGCTGCGCATGGCCTCGGTCCTCCGCTGGACGAGGCCCGACGTTCTTTGAGCGATAGAGGCCATGGCTGGTGCTGCGAAATGAACTTAATTGAAGAAAATCGCCTTCCCCGAGCGAGTAGAAAGCCCCGCAGCATGTAAACCCGGTGTTATATTTCAACGGAGAACGGCGAATCGCGGTTTCGTCGAACGAATTAAAGGCAGCCGCGAAACGGTCGAAGCTCGGCTACGGATTCTCGCTTCGACTCTGCCCACTTCCTGATCCAACATGGTGGCAATGGCTGTGACGTAGCATGTGATCTGACTCTCACCTGAGCGTGAACACACACCGCCTGTTGCCTTGCTCAAAGGTTCGGGAAATTAAAAGGTTAATACAAACCAAGGCAGACTGTTATTATTATTATTATTATTATTATTATTATTATTATTATTATTATTATTATTATTATTATTATTATATTAACATTAATACGAATGTATGGCCAAGAACTTGTCCATGATTTAGGTAACAATGAACAATCTGTGTGGGAATGACAACAATCATTATCGTTTATTATCTCGTGGGCACGATATAGTGGCCACACATTATTATTATTATTATTATTATTATTATTATTATTATTATTATTATTATTATTATTATTGTTTATTTTCATTCATGTCCCCAGGGGGCTCTGTACATTGCAGATTTGCGGACCGTGTGTTCTATTTATCAAATCATATCGCTGAGTTCTAATGCAATATACATTATCGCCACAGGGTGGCAGTCTGAGAATGTAAAATAAATGCCTAATTTATTTTACATTCTCTAAACTAGCTAAACTAAACTATCTTGAGATTTATTTAATGTATGAAGATTATAATAGGAAATAATGAAGAAGCTGTAAGAGAAGCACTTTACTCTTTCATCCAAAGAGGACTTTATACGGGATCTGTAGATAAACTAGCAGGATCAGACAAAATTATGTCTGAGTTGTATTTACTTCATTCCTGCCATTGCACAGAGTATATTTTGAAGTTGTCAAGTTTTTGCTATCTTTTGTCATGCAAATATTTGTCATGCATAAAAGTGAAAACTCTGTACAAGATTCCTACCAGCCAGAGTCACACACACACAAAATAGCTTCATCTCAAAGATAATTTAATTATGTAACAGTGTGTCCTCCTTTCAATTTTTTTTTCTGTCTTTATCAGTCCAGTTGTCTCAGCACTGATTTCTTGCTTAGGGAGACGTTGGAGTCCTTATATGGTAATTCGTATCAGGTACCAGGCACTCTATCCTCTCCAGCTGTCATTATAGACAAGAGGATTGTAATCTGTAATCTGTAATGGTGACAAAACCCAGTTAGATAATGACCAGCCATGTGAGACAATTACTGTTATTATTTTTATTATCATTATTTTTACATCCTTGCAACCTCAGCTGGGAGGGGTAAAAAACAAGGATGGAAAATATTAAACACAACAGTGATAATGAATTCATTCAAAGGTTATGGGATCATTGTATTAGATCAGTTAGAGAAAACAGAGTTAAACTCAAGGCCTAGACTTTGGTTTTAGTCCTTAGCTGTTCAGAGCGCAGAGAACAGCTTTGATCGAGCACTTAATTGTATCAGGAGAATTTCTGAATGGTAATAAGGAAAGTAAAAAGCATGTGATTGACCTCTGCTCTGATGCTTTGCATGTACCATGACGTTAGTCTGGTGAGAATATTGGGATCAAATTTGGGATGATTAGACAGTCCGCCATGCAAGGTTGAGGCGATTCTACACAGCCCACAAATTTAAGAGTCAAAGCAGTCAAGCAAAACTTTATTTATATGGAACTTTTCATTCTAAAATGCAACACAAAATGCTTTACAACAGTTAAAAACAATGCAAAGAAAAAAAAAAGATTTCTAAAACTTGCATGAAGCTTTGAAGCGATGCAGCAAAGACACACTGAAAATAGGATGACTGAGCTGCCTCAGACCACCGGCGAGCAAAGATGTTAATATTTCTCGGCTAAAAATGACACGTGCCACCGACTGAATAATCTCTGCTCTGTTCAGCCTCGACAAGAAAGTCATAACACGCTGCTGCTGGCCACAAACACAGTCCTCTTCCCCTGACGCGAAGGCGATAGTGAGCATGGCCCTAAAAATTCCTTGGACAGATTATTCCCCAGATGGTTGGAAGTATGCTCCATGTAAACAACCATCATCACCGGCCTGACGCTGTGACCATATAGGTAGCATAGTTGCACCGGGTCCAAGACAAGATACACAAGTGTTGGGGCTTGGAAAGAGTCTAATAGATGGCAATTTGCAAAGCACGTAGCCAAACAGGACTGGAGCAATACACAAAGATGTCCTATTTTGATTTAAGCTCAAATCTTATTTTTTCCACTATTGGAACATTTTGTTTTTTTTACATCTGTATATTAGGCTTGATACAAATCTCCGCTGGCAGATCTTCCCATCATCTGCCCCCTCAGCTGACACTATTAATAAACTTTTGCATCCCTGTGAAGCCCACCAGAGAGCCATGGTTTCAAATGGTCTGCATAAAACATCTGTATTTTTCACTTGCCGTGTTTTTTCCCCCGCACTGATCTCGCTGCTCTGGTCCCAACAAGCGGCTTAAAACGACTCCCCAGAGCCTTAGAGGAGGCCACACTCGGGCCCATACTGGAGCCATTTCCTGTCTCTGGAGTGGGCAAAGGCCTGACCCTCATTGCCCCCATCCCCTGCATATAAATGCCCAAGAACGCACACACACACACACATGCACACACACAAAGTGACGCTGCCAGAAGACGACACCCACTTAGAGAGAAACTTGGGGAGCCACTTAAGCGAATTAGACAAACTCTCAAATGACTGAATCGGGTCTCACCCGGGGGGGTTGATGGCTGAGAAAATAGAATTATATTTAATAACGTTTGATATCCCCAAATCCCAGCCAACACCAGTAGAGGGATGAGAAAAAGCAGAATCCCAATTTTAGGATTGAGTTTAGAAGACTGTTGACTGAAGATGCGATCAGTTTTCCGACAGCTTGTTGCAATGAGGAGGAAACGAGAGATGAAAATGAGCCTCGGCGTGTGGAAATAATTGGAGCGTTTAAGCTCCCCTCTGAAAATTTGTCTGCGCATGATCATTTCTGTCCGGAGTTCCCTTGAAACAGTAGCTGTGGGCAATTTGTACCGCTGCGATGACAGCAGATGGTCCGTGGCCAGGCGGGCCGGAATGAGGCTGGATGGTCCACATGTCGCGAATGTGTAACCAAGACGAAGCAGAAGAAACAGAGGAGAGAAAAAAGACCCAAAATTAAATCTATTTCAACATCTGTTCCAATTCGGCACAATTACTGGAAGTGCTTCGCCTTCCCCGGCCCCATTCACAGTGACACGAATAATAAACATGGCAATGAGGTAATACATCTACGGCGTATAATGTGATTGGCCAAGAAATAACTCACAGCAGAGGGTCTGAATAGATGTATTGAAAGCCTTCTATCTCGGCCGCACATCAGTCAATGAACAAGGGAAGTTCTGTGGCTTGTCTGCGTTATGTTGCTTTCCTGGAAGCAGCCAGTGGCAGCAGCAGAGTACACGACACAAACAAGGAACCTGATTGGACGGCGGCTGCTGAGGTCACACTGCCCTGCAGCAGTTAAAGGTCACTGCAGCAAAAGGATGTCTGATGTTTGAATATCGCTGGTCTACTGTTTTAATTTAACAGGTGAACGTTGAGAGTTCTCAACTATAGATCTCTATAGATGTACATACGGTATATATATATATATATTTTATTATCAGAATTATTTCTATAACCAAAAAACGTTCTTTTTGCGACAAGCCACCAGTTCTGTGATTGTCTCTTTCCTCTCTCCCTCCTGTTAACTTTCTGCAGGAAGTGTGCAACAATGGGACCCCACCAGGGGTTCTGCAGCTCAGCTAGGAGGAGCACACACATGCACATGCACACACACAAGCGCACGCTCATGCTTGCACGTACAACACACATGTATGGCGTGCACGGAGGCACCCATTAACGTGAACGCTAAGTAGAGCCCCGCCCTTCCCCCATTGTTAGTGAGGCAGGAGCACAGTTCAGGCAGCAGAGCGACGATTAGCCGCGAACGAGCAGGAACGACCTGATGGACCAGCAGCACAGTCTGCAGCGAGCGCTTGGTTTATTTGCTCAGCAGAAGTGACGGCGCGGTCAAGAAACCCAAACTCTGTGTTAAAGAAAACAGCAGAAGTGAGAAGTAAATAAACACATTAACTCAACATCCCCCATTTAAGATCAGCCCCAATGCGCTCTCTATTACACCTTTAGCAGTGGGCTGCTCCAAGCAAGAAATATGTTCCCCCTTATTTGCTCTAAATTTGCTCCAAGGTACATTTAGAAGGTTAAATCACGCTGCAAGATATGACAGAATTTGACCGAACCCAGCTTGAAAAGTTGGATTCAACAGCAAGTAATCATTTCAACCAAGCCAGATGGCTTTTATGGTGGTGTTCATTGACCTGTCTTGTAGAGCGTGTTATCAGTCTCACTCACGACAGTCGATTAAAAAAAAAAAAAAAACGTTTTAACTTTTATCTACAGCAGATGACTCTGGATTTTTGTCCATGCCCATCATTTGAATAGCTTTATTGGCAAAGAGTTAAAACCAGTGGTGTCGTACCAAGAAGGCGAGTTACTTTACAGCGATCGCAGGACATGGTAACATTCGTGATGGATTTGACGCGAGGACGACAGGAAAGTTATCTGAAGCGACGGCCTCGCTAAAATAAAAAGCCTCTGCCTCTGCTGCGGTTCACCTCTCGTTTAGCTGGTGTCAGAAAATAATTCTGACCAGATGACCGAGGCAGGACGAACATGATGTGGAGGCCCCTCGATCCTCAGTCATCATCTGGTTACTCAGGAGGGGGGTGCAAGTGCACACACACACACACACACACACACACACACACACGGAATATACTTGACCCTCTGAGGACCTGAAGTGGAGCGTAGGTGTCCATCAAAGACAGAATTTCTCAATTTTTCATCCCGGGAGGCCTGTCAGAACTAAGTGTGTTGAAAACGTACCCGCTCGCAGCTACGAGGCAGGTAAATCGAAAACACAAAGTCATACTGCCATCGCTATTGGAACCAGTTGACCACCTCTCATTCAGCACCGTAACAGAAACTCCACACATTCTTCAGTTGTTTTTTTTTTTAAATGAAATGAAGAATTCCGCTGCCGCCTCACAAGGAGATGCACAAACTGATCCACTCAAAGAGTAACTGCCTCATTTTTCACTTCAAAAAATTTAAACCGAGTGGTGAATAATTTGTTTTGATTGTGCTCAAGTTTTGCTGTCCAATCAGTGCAGTGCACCATGTTTATGAGATGCAAAACGTTCAGTGGATATATATTTTTTTGCTTGTCTGATTTACTGCTGTGTGCAAGCCGCTGGAACTCAGCAATGAACAAATGCTTGAGTGATGTGTCCTCATAAATAAAGAGCTGTTTTCACTGTGTGAAGTATAGTTTCTCAAAGGGCAGTTTCTCATTCCTCACACTGGCATTGGTTTTTGCTGAATCTCAAACGACTTTTCACACCAACAAGAGCGAAGCCTCATGCTCAAAGGTCGCTGGGTTAAAAATGTGACCATTCGAATGAAGGGCATAAAGAATGCAGAGCTGTTTTCTTCCCCCTTCGCTCCCCTGCCGACCGTACTCAGCGGCATGTGTCGCGCTCTGAAGCGCCGGCACTCCAGCGCAGAAAATTGCATCCTCAGAAACACAATGGCTGTGCGACACGCCAAGAATGTGATGTCACATGCTGGAAGCAGCTGTGTGGGTGTGAGTGCATGGCAATAGGTGCACGTCTGACCGCAACGGACAAAAGAGGAAAGTCATCAAACACATCTTTGAAAGTGGAATCGGGCCTGTGGGGAACCAGTGCAGCTCGGCCAGAACAATCCCACTTAGCGGTCGCCCGGGCCCCTCTGAAGATTTCCTGCAGCACTGACACTGTGAAAAGGGAACACATCGTATTCCTGTGATTGTCAGCGATGCCGTAGGAAACGCGACAGACAGAATGGATTTCCAACGCTTGACTTCCGCAACAATGCCGCTGAGGCTGGTGGAAAAAAAAAAGAAAGAGAAACATACACACAGGAAGATAGAGGTTTTGACACGATAACCTGCAGATGACACCGAGCTGCTTGAAAGCCCGTTTTATTGGGGGGAAAAAAAAACACTTTGCTAAAATTCTTCTTCATAAAAATAGATCAAGATTCAAAATTCAACTTTAATTTCCTTTTGTCTTGGTCTAAAAGTGCCAACAGATGCAAAACAGATGCACAATGAGCATAAAAACAGAAATGTCTGACAATCCAAATCAATATAAAGTCCTTCAAATGGTAGAAGTGTAGAAGTAGAAGTGCATAATTACTTATTACACAGAAAATGTTACACAAAATTGTAAATAAAGTGGCATACGGTAAAAACAGGAGATACAGTAAAAGGAATGAAATCAATAAAACTCCAGAACAGATATTAAAAAAGTTTGAAATATGATCTAAAAGTCAAGATCAAACAGAAAGGGAAAAAAAAGAAGAATAGCGATTGTTGGTCAATGTATTATCCAAGGCCGCTGACAGTCGGTGTTTAGCTCAAGTCTTGTGCTTTCCGCACATTCAGACATGGGAAAAAGGAGTTCATGCGAAGCTAAATGACATTACATGCCGGCTCAGGACCCGTGTTGAGGAACATGTGCCGTGAGCTCAGTCTGATCCTGAGCGGGGGCAGGAGGATTGGCCACTGTTGTAACAGAGGCCAAGAGGTGCCCCGGTGCGTCTGTGGGAGACGGAGAGCCAGCGGGCCACGGCTGTAACCGACACTCTGACTCGGTGTTGACAGAGTCAAAGGGGTCGAGACCCCTCCGCTGGCCCCTGCGCCTCGAAGCGAAGCTCCAGGTCCTGTCAGCGGCACGGAGAGGGGCGAAGGAGCCGCCGAGAGGAAGAGACTGAAGAGGCCTCTAATGGCTGTCCACATGTGTCACACTGTTGTTTTCGCCCACCCTGGGGGAGGCTGTGGGGTCGCTTTGAAGACCGCCGGGTTAATTTCTGCACACATGCTCGTGTCATTGCATGAGCGATGAGGTTGAGGATGATTCGCTTTAAAATGCGTGTGCAGCTATCAGTCATTTTTTTGTGTAAGACTCAAATAGAAGTCACTGCTCGCTCCCATCCAAGCATAGAGTTGCCATCTTTCATTCAGAAAAATAAAGGACGCCTCCCGAGCCATGACCATCACAGGCCAAGTAGTGGTAAATCATAACTTAAAATAGGGTTTCAAAGTATATGGTACACATTGGTTGAACTATGGACGGTTGGCAACTCTATCCAGGTAGCAAAAATATACAGCAAAAATAATGTTAGCATTCTGTTTAGCACCTGCATGCTACTGTTTTGTTTTATTTTGTATGTTTTCACTTCAAGTAGAACTTTTTTCACCCCAAATCTTTTATTCACAAAAAAAAAAATAGCCAGATGATAAAACACAGATCTTTATATTTCCGTGAGTAAAAAACACACACACACACACACACACACGCACACACAAACACACATAATCAGTTTCCTCTGGTTTATAAGATTGGGCATTTCCTGTTAAATCTGATGACTCGCCAAAAACAGGCTTCACACTGAGTGAAGGTCCATGAAAGAAAGGAGTGGACTCTGAGGGAGGTGTCCTCATGATATTTCCACTGGCGCTCCTCGCTCTCGGGAATGCAGGGGTTCAAAACAAAGTCAAATGCTGTTCTCATCAAAGAGAAACCAGCGAGGCTGGGCTCTGCGTTCTCTCACACTTTAGCTGACAGGAAACACACTCTCTTCCCACTTCGTCGGTTCTTGTAAAGTCACGCAGGCACGTCGGAACGCTGCAAACACCAAAACCTTGACACTCGCAAGTTGTGCCCGCAATGGGCAATCTCCAGATCTCCAAATATGCTCTTGAACAGAGGCAAAAGTTTGAACGTGTTCTTAAGTATAAGCAAATCTTCTGGTTACCTACACATCAGTGGTCCTTCATTTGGAGGCAGATTATTGACAGGAAACATTGGCAAACTGAAGTTCACGTTTCCTGATGATGTCTGTCGGGAATGAAAATTTCCTCTTGCCCTCGTAAGAGATCAATAAGTATCAGCGGATATTGCTGAATTACAGCTCCAGTTCCAACCGGGAGAACTGAAGGCCACCGTACAGCAGACCATACATAGCGTGTGTTTATGGCGAGCTGTCATCCCTACACTTTACACACAATCCCCTTTGTTTACCTTACAGATTCCTCAGATGCACGCTGCAGATAGCGTTCGGCTGGGGGAGGGGGAGCACGAGGTGGGATTGGGGGGGTAAGTGGTGGTGGGGGGGTGATAATTAGCATTAGCATTGACTCAATGACTGGCTCAGTGTGCAAATAAATATTGCCCATCAGACTGTGTGAGGCAAGCTAATCCCGCTCGCTCGAGGCTCTCGGTGGTTCAGAGCCGGCGGGGAGCAGAATCCCATAAGTCAAACCCGCGGGTCGACGCAAATGTACTTCGGCGAATTCTGTTTATAGCCGAGCGTTTGTGAAATTGGATGAACGTGCCTCCGTTTGATTCATTTGGGACGTTGAGAGCCGTGTATATTGCCCGCCCTTAATGCGCTCTTCCTGCCTGCATGTATACAGACATTTAACAAGGGAGGGGTCAGAGAGGGTTGGGGGTGGGGTGGGGAGGAAAGCACATTAGAATGGACCTCGTCGGCTAATAGCGGCCGTATAGTGTGTCGGGATGAAAGGCGGCGGATGGAGGAAAAGGAAGAAACCGTGCTCGGCTCAAGAATGAAAACACAGAGCGGCCGTGCTGCAGTGTCTATTGTGATTGTTACGTTGTGTGTGTGTGTGAGCGTGTGCGTGCGAGAGGATGAGGAAGGGGCGAGACGGGAGTGTCGCTGCCGTCAGGAAAGACATGGAAACTAATCAGAGTCTTCCTGAGTCTCGCTGAGATATCAGCCACGGCTGAAGACAGGAAGGACTCGTGTAAACTGTCCCCTCCTCGGAGGGCCCCGGGGGGCGATCCCGCCCGCGATACCACTGCCGCACATTCATCGTGCACGTGCTCGCTGGTCCCCCCCCGGCCCCCTGCTGCGTGGCACGCCTGTGTTTTACGAGGACTACGACGGGATACGCGCTACATCGTTCAGTCGGTGTGAGCCGATGCTCCTCGTTCTGGAGCTCTGAAATGTCGAGATTAAAGTTGAAAGGGTCTCTGCACCCAAGTCGAGTGGAGTACTTCCGTTTTCGCCAGTTTCCTGATTACTGTGGGTGAACCTTGTGGGATACACCTGTTTTCAGCTGTGGGTGGGTTAACTCACCATCCATCCAGCCTACTCGCCAATATCCACTTTATTTGCGTCGACTTAATACATAAAATTTCTACTTAATTCACGAAATTTCATATTTTTCAACATCGACTTCATTCATGAAATTTCGACTTTATCTGTGAAGTATCGTCTTTTTTCCATTGACTTTATTGACGGAATTTCATATTTTTTACGTCGACTTTTTTCACGAAATGTTGACTTTATTCACGAGATTCTTAACTTAAAACTCGAAATGAAAACTGAAATAAAAATCTCCTCCCCATCGACATTTTTTTCTCTTCCTGTGGCCCTAGTCCTCTTTCCTAGAGGTCGAGGTCGTCTGAGAACAGTAAGGTTAAAAGAGCTTTGGCAGGAAGCTAAAACATTTGTTCTGAAAAAGGGAGTAAACAGGGGGGCTGGATATGCTGTTTTCTGCGTAGCTACGCTTTTAGGTCATTGGTGGTACAAGGCAGCTCCAACATGATATAATGAGAGGTCAAAAGTTAGCATACAGAGATTGTAGCATATGGTGTCATGATTCAGTTTTCTTTTCTTTTCTTTTCTTTTGCAAAGCAGAAACTGCAAGGTGGCTGATTATTTTCATCTCCGTCGCACGAGGACGGGAAGAAGTCCATGCACAGGTTTGAAGTCAACCTCCTGGGCTGTTTTCTGCATCAGAGGGAAACTCTGCACCTCGCCGATCCTCCTGCCCTTCCTCTGATAATCCTGCACCAGTCGAACGGGGGTCCCTGCAGCTGCGGTTCCCCTCTCTGGCTCCGATAAGAATCACCTGAGCGGCTGGAAAATTCCTCATCCGTATTTCTTTGTCTCCTGACCTTCAAACGCGTGATTTCAGCACAATTACGCTCTTTGAAAACAATTTGACTTCTTCGCTTTCATCTGAACGAGGCAAAACCGCATGCGTATCCCTGAACACGTCACGGCTGCACGCCTGTTATTCGCGGCGTCATGGTACTTGGAAACAGCTTGGATGAAGTTACCCGACCGATGGACGGGATAAACGTCAGTCAGGTGCAGCTGAAACAGGATGTGCGACTTAAGACCAAAAGTTCTTTTTTTTCTTCAGGCAGGCGAATGAAAATCGACCCCTGTGAAATGGAATCGCTCAGAGCGGTGGGGTTTTGTGTGCCGAGCGGGACGCTTCTCTAATTTTATCAGAGTATAAAACCAACAAGGCTTTTTTTTGACTGGAGTCTGGAATTCATTTGCTCTCCCAGACTTTTTCTTGCAAGAAAAAAAACACAACCAAGATTGAGAGAGTTGGTGGACAAACCAAGCCGCGCAGCTGGATGGCTCGTGTTTCTCTCGTTCGTCTTGCTAATTTTGATCCAAGAGGTTCTTCAGTGGATCTCAGGAATATCAGCCAATCAGCGTCCTTTCATTCCCGACGAAACCAGGATGCAAACAACAACTGCTCTAAATGCAACCGGTTTTGTGACCAGTCACCCCCCCTTCCAATTGTTGTTCTTTCTGAAGAAGAAGAAAAAAATTAGCGTCAATCTTATTTAATGCTAAAAAAAACAAAAACAAAACCACAACATTCATTGACATCAAATCCCAATTTCCCGACATTCTCTCATCAACCGTAATTCCAGAGTGACTTCAGCGCTATTTTAAAGAATCAGCAGCCGCCCTCTGCCCACTCCCCCACCTCCGCTCAGCTGGAATTGTGTGGGTTAAACCAAACAATCTGGTCCAAATGGCTCGGTGCCGGACAGTTGTGTTCCCGCCGTCTTACGCCAGTGATGGACTGCTCAGATTTTCCCATGAACTGGCAGTTCAGGGCCCCTGCAAAAAATAATGTCTTGAGCGTGAGTGAACTTCTGGGATCGCTCCTCCCCCTCCTCCTCTCCCATCCCCTCCCCTCCCCTCCCATCCGCCCTGCCTCTCGCGCACCACTGCGCTCATTGGCGCGGCAGGCCAGGCAGCGGGAGGGAGCTCGTGTTGGTGCCGGTGCAGCCACTTTTTGAATCGGGACTTCTGACAGCTCTCGGCGGCGCGGGACAGGCGATGCATCCGCCGCCTTGTTAGTCATTTCGCTCTGGTCGTTTCCCTCCACCCCTCCATTCACTTTATTATTCCTCGTGAGGATCTGCGTTGAAGGCGTGTAAAGTGGAGAGGAGCGCTGCGTGCTGAAGCGCGGACGTCTTGCAGGAGCGCGTCGGGATGGCAGGGACGACGCGACGCTTGCGGCTGGCAACAGCTGCCGTCGCCGCTGGTGAGTCACAACTTCAGCGACATCTGACGCAGAAGGAAAAACAGAGCGATTTTTTTTTTTTGGTTTGTTTGTTTTTGTTTGTTTCATTTTCAGTCGCGTCCTGCTCCCAGCATCCTTTTCCCGCCTGGCAGCCGCTCGGGATCGTGCACTGCGTGTGTAACCTGCATCTCACAGGACCCACGCTGGGCCTACTTTATACTCTAATCGTTGTTCCTCTCGCATGTAGAGCTGATTGATGATCCCAATTGATGAGCGTTCGCTGATTGACGATGATCAGATACAGACAACCGGAGACTTAGCCCTGTGTTTGCAACGCACGTGCATGAACGCTGTTTGTTGGACTTTCCACATATTTGGAGAGGGACCAAATTGGTGTACTTTGAAACATCATCGTTATTTCGTTTAATTTCTGTAGAGGTGTTTTGTATCTTTCCTACTCTATATCTTATATTAGCCTATGTTCTATCTTTTTTAAAACTTATTCATGTGGGCTGTATTTCTATTGCATGTATATATATATTTTTTTCTTTGTGTGGAAAAGTCGAGAGACTCCTAAATTTTGTCATGCTTACGTAATGAAACTAGGAGCTCTGGAATCTTGAATCTTACCAGATTGAGGGAAGAGAGGTTTAATGCAATGACAGAGGAAATTGCCAAGTGGTTGAACTGAAAATTCAAAAAATAAAAATAAATTCTCCACACACGATGACTTGATTTTTTTTCATGATACACAAGACCTTTACGTTTGTCACTGCTAAAAGTTTGCCTGTTAAAAAGGTGGTGGCACCAGTGTCCCCGTAAATTCTTTCCGTCTCTTTCCCCTCATGTTATTTATTCTGACTGGTGGTGAACCGCAGCCTCTTAATTGTTTTTGGGGCGCACATCGCGGCCGCGGCCTCACACGGCGGCGACGCCGAGCTGCCGCTCCAGCAGCAGAGTTTGGCGAGCGTGACAACTAAGTGACCGCCGCGCAAGCTAGTTTTCCAAGAAAAAGGCCAGATGGTTGTGACCGTTCTACCTTCTAAGTGTTGACATTTGACATTCCCTCAGATTTTAGTCATCGCAGTCTGAAGCTTTGAGCGAATCCAGGGATGAGGTGGTGGTGGTGGGGAGGGTGGGGGCGGGGCGATGGAGTCTGGAGTGGGAGGTGGGACCACAGACGACTGCTGCTAATTGGATTGGAGATTTTCCCAAGGCTGGAAGGTAAATATTGTCTGGTATCGGCTCTCGGAGACGTTCAGGCTTTTTTTGTTCTTTAATTGTAATGGAAACCTGAGTTGGACTCCCACGTGGGTGAGGCTCTGCTCCCCTGCTGCAGCCCGGAGGGCGGCTAATGAATTAATTTCTAGGTCACGTCCGAGTCGTTTAAACGTGACGGGAAGTGGCGGCGACGGGAGTGAGCTCGTCTTCTCCTTGTGACTCTGACGTGTGACGGTCATTAAAGGGAATCGAGTTAGAAATAAAGGTGCATGTGTGTGTTTGAGTGAAGGAATCGGTCGCATCCCCGAAGGCAGGTTCACATGCTTCTCCTCTGGATCCTCACCGACTCTGCTGCAGTTCAGCAGGGGCCCTCAGGCTGCGCCGCTGCACGTCGTCTGAGCCATCAGACCATGTGACCTCAGGCCGGGCTGCGCGTCTCTGAGCCGCTCCGAGCCGTCCGCTGCGAGGCCGGACTGCGAGAGACCCCCGTCCGGTGTTGTGCGCTGCCTCAGAGGCCCACATGTGGTTATTGTAGTGGCAGCATTTAATCTCTGTAAATTCCTAACGGAGATGGGGGGGGTGGCGTTACAGGTGGTTCTAGTTTGCTGCCGCAGAGCAGAAGTGGGGGGTGGGGGGGGGGCATCTGGCTTCAATCAGCTTGTGTCAGAGAGCGTAGGCCACGCCCACCGCCGGACGTGAGCTCTCCGGCGTTCCAGTGAACAAGGCCCGCTGCGGCCAGTGTGTGTGTGTGGTGTGAGAGCAACCGCCCCCGAAGACGCTTATGTTTCACTTGTAAAAAGAAAAAGAAGGTGAAACATCCTCAGAGGACGCGTCTCCTGAGCTCACGAGCTGATGTTGTTCTTATACTGAAAAGAAAATAAAATCTAAATTTTTGTCCTCATTTTTTAATTTAATGCTTTTTTCTTGCGCATTCACTTTTCCACTGTTTACACTTAGAACAGTTAGAACAGTTAGGAAACAGTGAATGGACAGTTACCCTAGAAATGATAACAGTCCATCCATTACCTCCTTTACTGGCCCACGTCTGGGAATCAGCCTTTTGTGATGTCACCAGGGGCACCAATACCTCTTCCAGGGTTGTGACAGCAACTCCATCCACGTGTTTGTTCCTGGATTCTTAATTTTGAATGAATGAATGATTTATTTTTGTGATTTATTTGTCATTGCACAACAAGTTGCAACGAAATTAAATTAATTGCTGCTTCAGTGCACTGTATGTAAAAGGCTAACTAGTTTAAGTGACACAACAACAAATAAAAACAACAACAAGAACAGTAAAAAAAAAAAAAAAACAGTACAGACAGGTGAAAAAGTTCATGTCCTGGCTGTGAGAAGTCCTCAATCATTCTGTTTGCTCTGCTGAGGTAACGGGAGGAGGCAATACTGCTCAGCGGGGAATTTTAGAGGGAGCCCTCGATTGAAACAGGTACAAAACGGGACGTTGAATCCTCAACTTGAGCGGAACTCCGGAGCTTCCTGCGTCCTCGCCGCCGCCAACGGCTGCAGATGCCGCAAACTCTGCGTGACCCCCCCCCCCTCTCCGACTCTCGAAGCGCAGTGCATCACAAGCGCGGCACGTGACGAGACGCCTGGCGAGGATATGGGAAACAGCCACGGGACATTTGGCAGCTCATGCAGGCCCTCTTGACTTAGCAGAAATTTCCTCCTCGACTGCCTTGACTCGCAGCCAGGACGCCGGCCGTAAGTCACAGCCGCTCTTATCTGCGGCGGAAAGAGGGAAGAGGCGACTGGCGCGGAGTCGCTCTGTGTTTCTGGTCGGTGCGTTTTGTCAGAACACTCTTGGGGATGCAACTTGTTGCTTTTTCAGAAGATGTGAGACCTACAGCAATGAAAAGGCCCCACTTTCATCACAAGGAAGTCACGGCTTCTTCTTTTTTTTTTTTTTTTAAATGTCAGTTCATCGGGTTGTCTTCCGTTTCCCACGTAAAGGAGCAAGCTAGGCGCTGCTCAGAATAAACGCGAGGAAAGTGACGAAAGTGTGAAAAGAACCATAAGATCATTTCCTCCTCTCTGGCTTTGGTTGCACCATCATGACTGTAGAAGAACACTCACTGCACAGTTACGGTTGGTGGATTTATGGTCTAAAGTAAAAAGCTTTTCGACACTCACAAATTGACAGTCTAGTTTTCTCCCCACTGCTACTTCCCTGTGACAGGCTACTGGAGGCTTCGGCGTTTGTCTGTTGTGTCATAGTGCATGCGCACAACAACTGAGACAGGTTTTCCACATTGTCCGTGTTAACCAACGGAAATTCCCCCGACGACAGAGACAAGATTAAAGGCAAGGAGGAGTTTCCAACAAGGCGTTCAGGCAAATGTGTTTATTATTATTATTATTTTTTTGCCCTGTACGACGCAGAAAAAAAATGTTGGCAAGGCAGCCTGATGCTAGATTATGTTTGCGGCTTGCTGCGCCCACTGGACAGGAAGCTGAAAATGTGTCGTGCCAGCAGCAGAGTTGGCCCAGCTTGCCAGCTTGGTCAGTGCACGCAGGGGACTTTCATTTGAAAAAGAATCGAGTTGAGAATTGAGAAATGAGCTTGTGATGCGTTCAGGATGTGAATTTTACTGCAGGAAGGAAAAAAGAAAAAAAAATGCGGCTGAAGGATTGTGTGTTTGTTATTGTGGTCAATTAATACCGAATCTTGCAGTCAGTGCCTGAAAAAAAAAAAAAAAAAAAAGGTTTTGGCCTCGTTTCAGCCTGAAAGACTGCGCAGGGCGTCTCGTCTATCTTTGGCCAACAACAAACATCGTCCCATTGTTTGGTTTTCAAAGTCCAAAACTTTAATTGTTTCGCGGCTGTTTGACGCACATTGTTTAAGTTTCGGTCGAAATAACAGATTTTTTCTTTCCTGCTTTAATTAGGAAAGGCAATTAGCCAGTACACACACTGTACAGTGCGGCTGCCTCAGACGCCTGCAGACGAGCACAAGGGTGCATTCTGCAGCAAAAGCACACACACACACACACACACACACACACACACACACACACACACACACACCACAAAGGACCGCACAGGTTTACTTTTGGCCCACTTCACTCGCTCGCTTACCCGCCAACCGCTGCCACGAGCCTTCGCACTGCGGTGTAGTTGCATCTCTGCAGGATGTGGGGCCGTGAAGCTGCGCAAGACCTTGTGTTTCAATGCTGGCTCGATATTTGATGCAGTTTTGCAGAATATTTGATTTGACATCCTGCAAAATCAATTGAGATGAGAATGAATTAAGAGTCAGTTTTAAAAGGTCACAGGTTTTTGACGTGATCGAAAAAGAAAACAAAGTTGTGACATACGGAGGGTAAGAATTCACAGTAAGCCGACAGTATGTGACAAGTAAAGTAACAAGGGCAGCAAAAGCAGACTCTTCACAAAACCCAGGCTATAAAAAGCCAAGTGGCTGCATCGGCCAAACTTTCAGTTCTTGGCTTCTGTCACCACTTTATCAAAAACAACCTCAGCGCGACAAGGACGCGGGGGGGTGGGGGGGGGGGGGGGGGGGACAACCGTCCGCACTTCAGCGTTGACTTTGAGTGACTGGGAATGACAGAAGCTCTCTCAGATGTTCCGTCCGTGTGGCTGCGGCGGCTGCCAGCAGCGGCGCGCGCCGAGGTCGGGCTCTGCCGCGGCGCTGAGTCATCGCTGCTTCTGTGTGGCGTGGCGTCACCGCGCTGAGGCCAAGAAGACCTTTGAGTGTTCCATGGCAGGAAACTGTGATGACGAGCCAGCTTTTGGACAGCAATGCACAGGACACTGCTGTCACTCTGGGTTACTACACTGCTGAAATGCACAGATCAATTTTTTTTTATATTTATAGTCTAATTTCGTTTCCTTATCCATTCGTCTCTCTTGTTTTTTGTCGCAACAGCCCGTGCTTTGTTGTTGGTGCTTTACAGGGGCAGCACTTCCTGCGTCAGTCGATGCGAGAGCAACACCAACTGTTTCCTCAGTACTTAGAGCAACTGGAAATGAATTTGAGGCCACGCAGAGTAGGAAATGACCCGTCTCACTTTCCTTGCCACCAAATCGAGACGGTCGATTGGCTAATTGGGAGACTTCGGTTACAGCTGCGATCTCTGCGGAGGAAAAAAAAAAATATATATATATATATATATTTCGATGCTGCGAACTGCACCACTTGACTCATTGCCTGGGTTAATCACCTAACGTGGTGTTTGAGAACCTAATCCTGCTCTAAGTGGCCCCTAATCTCTTAAACAAACACCTAGAGACATATTATTGTTAGATAAGGACGGGGTAATCAGCAGACAGCCACAAGAGAGCCGGCGAGACACCCCATCACATGGCGCGGGTCCTCCGAACCCCGTCGCCGCCACACGTGCAAACACGCCGGCGCGCCTCGCGGCACTTAAAAGGCGCCTGCGTCTGCTTCACACTTTACGATCTGTCGTCACTTTGTGTCAGGCTGCTACAATTCTCTGCAGGTTTACGTCGAGCTTCCGCTTGACCCCGTCAGGCTCCCTGGGGATAATGGTTTCCACACCGAGAGTAATCGGGAAGCGTCACACAAACATAAAGCGGAGGGCTTGAGTTACGCGTCGCAGGTTCAGAGTCGCTTTTATCGTCGTTTTCCGTTCATTGCGCCGGTCAGATTGGCAGCGTTCTGGGATAGTTTGCCCCAAACGTAGTTGGAGTAGGAGGCAATAGGTATTTTGGCTTCCACGTACTTGCATAACGCCAACATGAACCATATGGATTCATGTATGGAGTGACAATTTCCTGAGTGACAATTTCCCCTCTGCAAAGCTCTGGAATAGTTCAGCTCTTTTTGCGGAATTATCTCTTCACCAAGTGCATGAACTTGGATATCATCACATCTGTGGAAATGTGACAGACATGAATCATCTGTCCGCGAGTCTACAGTCTCACCAGACAGATCAGGTTTTTCCCCTCCGGTCATTGAAAATCAATTAATGACATGATTACATGTTTTAATCAATACTTCCACGGTGCTAACGAGCGACCGGTCAACTGTGGCGGATGCATTCAATGCGTGTGTTTGGAAAAGCGTCCTTTTCTTTTCCCAGGCTGGTGGTGGAAGCAAAACAATCACTCAAGCGTGACTGCAGAGAAGCAAAAATAAATAGAAATACAGCCGTACATGCAACAAGCTGGGACATGGGACCAAGACCTCCAGTGTTCGACGCAGCCACAGAGAAGCACATGAGCCTTGTGTGGCTCGAGACGTATCTGAACCGTGGCCGCACGCGTTATCTCAGCGATGAGGCCTAATCACGCTGCTCCCTCCTCCTCCTCCTCTTCCTTCTCACGGACAAAACGGCAGATTATGCAGCGACTGGATTTATCTCCCGTCTCGGCCGCCCTGTCTGCCGACAGTTTGAGGTATGCCTGTGATTAGTGTGACCTCCGGGAGGTGCCGGGGGGGGGGGGGGGGGGGTCGGGAGGCGGAGAGGAGGGTGAAAGCGTCGAGGGAGGCTGAGAAGCTGCCGCGATGAGTCGGAGGGGAAGGCAGCGGCTGGGAGGACTGGGAGGACTGGGAGCCAGCTGGAAAAAAAAAAAAACAGCGGGAGAGTGAAAAGTGCAGAGGTCGGAGGGAGCAGACGGTGACTGGCTGTGTTTTGTCAAGCAGGCGAGGTGCTTCGTCGTCTGTGCAACCTCTCCGTGGCGATTTGGCCGCAGGCAGTCGGAGAATCCGTGACATCACCGAGGGGGGCCGTTCGCACCCAAACTTGGCTGCCCGTTTAAAGTGTGAAGCGGTTCAGTGGAGGTTCAGCCTGAAAAAAAAAAAGAAAAAAGAATTGCACACGCTCTGAAATCCAAACACTTTGAGGACGCTGATAGCAGACGCACATCAAAGGCGTTTCTCCCTCCCCCGCGGCTATCGCAGCTTATAAATATCCGCATCCTAACTCAAGTGCGCGTTCTTGGGGGGGGGCTCCGACCGTTTCCGACTGGAGCCGTGCAGCATGTGCTCGCCAGGCCTCTCCAACATCTCCGTCCCAGGCCGGCAGGGACTTTCAGAGCCCATCCATCAAACTGGCATAGTGCTCGGGAGCGGCGCAGAGGTGGAGGCGGTGGAGGTGGTGGAGGTGGCGGCGGCGGCGTCTGCCCCCGGCCGCGGCCTCACGTTAACCTCACAGACGAGAGGCCAGCAGGAGCGTCTGCACTGCTGCTGACTGAAGTTTACACAGGAAGGAAGCAGTTGCTTCTCTTGGTGCTTAGATTAAGATTAAGATGTAATATCAATGAGGTTGGTGCTTGATAACCAGCAAAACCTTATTCAATCATCATGCGACTGCTGGAATACTGTAATAATGAGGACCAAGTGGGGCCTAGTACTCTGTAGATGTAACAGAACCCGGTATTGACCGGGGTCCTGCACTTTCAGATAGTCAATAATAGATGACTCATAATAACTACGGTGAAATGCTCCTTGTTGGAACCATCTCATTCCGCCTGCTGCTGCTGCTGTGGGGGAGGAATCAAACAGCACCTTGACGCTAAACAGACTCGCCGGCTGAGCGGGAGGTAGCGGCGGTTAGTTTCTGTGACAGATAGGCGGAAACGGGCCAAAACTGTTTCTGCCATAACACAATGCCTTAACGCACACTTTTCCATAATTTATGGCGTTTGCGGCGTGCGCGTTTGTCCAGCGTGGTGTTTTTCTTCACCGCTGTTGAGGTGACTTGAAATAACAGCACAGAAACCAAACACGATGGGAGCCCCGACTGAACGTGTGTGTGTGTGTGTGTGTGTGTGTGTGCACGTGTGCGACAGGCAGGGAGTTTACCAATGGGTGGTCTTCACTCCCACTCTGGCTGCCCCCCCCCGACGCCGATGCGGTACAATGTTCATTTTTCTCCGTCCAATCTCTGAGGCTGTTTGAAGTTTTCGATCTTCGATCTGATGCCAATTCTGAAATCGCACTTTGTTGCCAAAGTAACTGTGTAGAGGAAAAAAACAAAACAGAACTGGCTCGAAAATCTAAATTTCTTCTCTTTTTAACTTTTAAACACTGTTGCGCTCTTATGGCCTCCATTTAAAGGGTCATTACCCCACAAAATGATCGACATGTTTGTGTATTTCCCCACCACTGTTCCCATTCTCAGAAAATTCTCAATACAAATTGATGTGGGTTGGCCTTCATTGTTTAACCTGCAGGTTGTGAGACAGAGAGAAAAAAAAAAAATCAGCGCCGATCTGCACTGTTATTCCAAACCATGTGTCCAATAATTGCAGATAGTCTCACTCCGGAGTGACCTGCAGGAAACGCTCCTTTGTACAAATAATTGACCAAAAAGCCGGCGCTCCATTGTCACGCTCATTAGTTCCCCCGTCGCAGCTTGGTGTGACTTTTCATTTGCTTTGACTGGCTTTCCCAAAAACAAACCGGCGGTGATGTTTTAGCAGTTGTCGATGAACACGACTGCGGCGCTTCGCACACAAAACCCCCCCCCCCTCCGGCCGGTATTTTATCACGCTGTTTGCCTTGTAGCGAGCTGCTTATTGAATCTTGGGAAGGGTCGTTCTTTGACCCGTGGGCGTGTGTATTTTTAGTTCCTCCGCCGATGTTTGATTTATCCCTCCGCACACATAGATGAAAAAAAAAAACTCCTCGTCCCCAGCCGCTCCCCGTCCGTTAAAAGTGTTGTGATCAGCAGATTTCACACACACACACACACACACACACACACACACACACACACACACACACACACACACACACACGCGCGCACACACACGTCTGCATCGGGGTTACGCTTTGGAGATGGCCTCGGCCCATCCCTGCGCTGACCGCCGTGAATTCAGCGGAGGCGCGGGATGAAAGCGTTGACAATCGTCCGGGGGAATGATGTCACGCGCTGGCTCCGGGCTCGCAGGCCGCATGTTCGCCGCGGCGCACCGGCGGAGCCCTGGAGAAAACATCTGGAAGTTTGATGGTGGAATCCGACACCGTGTTCGAGGAGGATGCGTGACTGGAGGGGAGCCGAAGCAGCCCCGGAATAGACGCTCAAGGAGGCGGAGGGATGGAGTCCACGGAGAATTGATGAGTGGGTGAAGGGCAGTGGTGGCAGATCCAATTGGAGGGAGTCGAAACTGTGGGAGGTGATTTTAAGGGCCACTAATTATTTGCTGCAACAGTGGGTTCATCACTGGCAGCAAGAACTCCATCATTTGTAGAGAATGGTGCATGTTGTAATGGAACTTTGAAATGATTGTTCCATAAAACTACTGCAACTACTACTACTACTACTACTACTACTACTACTACTACCAGTACGACTGATAATAATAGTAATGAGAATTGTATGAGATTTCCACTGGCAGTTAGAGATTTTCAGTTTCACAATTTTTCCACCATCTAGGAAATAATAAATTGACAAATGATAAGACCCCAAAGATAACGTCTGAGCTTCTAGAAGAAAAACACTTCAAGATGATTTGATAAAGCCTTTCTTTGACCCAACCATACATTTTGGTGTTCGGGGTGCAGCACGGCGCTAAGTAGCCCTGTTGTGTTTACCCAATCTCATGCCAAAGCCAACCTGGGCAAGGCTTCCTCACGCCGCTCTACCCCGCGAGTAAAAGTTGTTCTTACTCTGATAAAAGTTCAGCGTTTTCTCTGCATCCGCGCTGATATTTAGTACTTGGAATCGGCTTCCTGTTTTTGTCCGGGGTAAACCAGGGCCACAGTCCAGCACCCTGACCCCCCCTCCTCCCCCCACCGCATTATTGGCCCTGAAAACTAGTATCAGTAATCAGTAGTAGTAACAGTATGTAGTGTCGAGAGAATTCCGACTTGAAATCGCAGCAGCCTTGCGAGGTTTGCATGTTTGACACATTTCTCATAAAATATTTCCAAGAGTTTTTCCAAGAGATTAGCGTAAGAGGGACACACATGGGGAAACAAAAAAAAAAGCACATCTAATCATCACTAATTTAGGATTTATTGACCTTTTTCGTTTTGGTCAGAGCCCATTTGTGCATTCGTGACATCTTCGCGGAGACGCTGAACCTGCCCCGTGTCCGTGGCAAAGCGGCATCTTGTCTCGCTTATCCGTGTCCTCCTCTGCCGGCAGACGCTGAAACACAACAGAGCTTGAGAATACAAACACACCTCTTGTGTCCACTCCTCGCCCACGTACCATGCGTTGGCCAAGAACCGAGTTGCAAACTGTAGAGACGGCCAAAAAGAGGAGGATACATCAAATTTACGAGCGCTATTGGAGGAACTGCTTGTGATTAAGAATTGTGGGAAATTCCGCGTCTGGCTCTTGAGAAAATGCCTGGCAGTGAAGGGGCGGGGGATTAGGGTGATAAAGGAGTAGCAGAGAAGGAAGGGTGTGGTGGCAGAAAGACGAGCCCACAAAAAAAATGAACAAATCCCGGGAAATATTTCAGCCTGAGTGTTTTGTGCTTTGCAGCAGGTCACGGTTGAATACGCGGCTTCTCTCCCCAGCAGCTCGTCCCTCTTCTTAAAGACCAACACATGATGCGTGAAGATTCAGGCCCCACCCGAAAACCTCCCTTCCACCTCGGGTCAGACCTTTCCCCCGTCATAAATCCTCCAATCCTTAAACCATGACTCACGTGTCCTTAACTAGCCGCCGCTTTAGCCGTCGCCTGTGTTCGATCAGATTTACGACCCGACGCCTGTTGTTGTGTTGTGTTTTTTACTGGCCCTAATTAACGTTGTGTTTCAGGGTGGACTGAATGACTTTGCCGCCGGCAGGTACTGATTTGCGTTAAGCTTTAAAAGCCGATGATCGCGGGTTGGGTATGTTGCAGATGAAGCTGGTCAGTGGTTTTTTCACCAGGGGCCCATTAAAGCTCTGCAGGCTACAGGTGCAGTCTGGTGGTCGCGTTGGGGCAGCAGGTGTCGACCCGTAAAGTTTTCTTCTTTTTTTTTTTTGCAACTTGGTTTGAAGTTGAAACCACCGTGTTTCTGTGGGTTGGTGAGGGCAGTGGGGCGTTTTGCCTGATCCTGGTGTCGCTGACGTTCTGCCAGGATCACTCACAGCCGCGTACGGCTTGACCGTAAACAGGCCCAGAGGTTGTTTTTTTTTTCTTCTTTTTTCCCCCCCTGCAGTCATATTGAAAACAGACGTCTTTGCACATATCTGATGTTTTGTTATGATAAACAATAACATGCTTTGATTTTCTTGGTTTGCTTTAAGCAGAGCAGGGTTCATTGGAAGCAGAAGTCAACCAGAAGGCTGTGACTATAGAAAAGTCCATCCGAATCTCTTACATTTTTGTTTGAATTGTTTGCATTTAGTGTTAATTTCAGAGGTGATGAGTAGACCTTGAAACTCTTGAAGGCCATCAGTGGCTCTAATATTGCTTGAAAATGAATTGGGGCATGTTTTATTAAATAAAAAACACTTAAAATTCTTTATTTAAAACTAGAAGCCTGACTTAGTGTTTAGTCTCTTCTTGTGAATCACACAGCAAAGACATTCACAACGTGTTGAATTACTCAATTTTATTCGAAAACTACGCTTTAAGCGAGTATTTTGTGTCACGCAATTTTAGGAAACTAGAGACTGGAACAGTTGTGGAATGCTTCTGAACATGTGATTATAACATTCCCCGAGCTGATAATACTCGACAGATTATATAAAGAAGCCCCTAGGAAAAAGAAATTAGTTTTGCTGATGACTCTATCCTGTATTTGAGCGAATCCTCCGTCGCTTCTTGGAGTTAACGTTGGACTCTAACTGGACTCTGCTCTGCTCGCCACATGTGGCCGAGTGCCATGTGAGACCTCTTGACAGTGATGGACAGCTTTACAGCCAGATACCTGACAGCCTTATGGGGCTATTTCCATCCACAAAAGGTTGCGGTTTTTCCAGGACAGATGTCCAGCCCGGCCACCGGGCAAATACACAGCCAGTTATGCAACAAAGCGGTTTTGATTGTGGAGAAACTGAGAATGAAAAATAAAAGTGGATGAATTGATGTGTCAGCCACAAGACAAAGATGTTTTTCTGCTTGATTTTCGAGCTCGGGACAGCGTGACTCTGAAGTGTACTTGAGGCCCAGACTGTGATGAATGGAAAAGGTCTGGTTGGATAGGAGCCATCTCAAATCTGCTAAATTAGCCCTGTGTGGGTCTCTCTCTCTCTCTCTCTCTCTCTCTCTCCCTCTCCCTCTCCCTCTCTTCCTCTCTCTCTCTCACTGTGTGTACCTGTGGGTTTGTCTATAATCACGTTAATAGAAACAGGAAATGGAGCTTTCCCAAGAGAGGGACTGGGGTGACAGAGGAAATACAGACAGGGCTGAAGGTGAACTCGGGGGATAATATATCTTGGCTGGGATTCCAGTGTATGACTTTGCATGTCTCTATCTTGCAGACTTTACAGAGGAGGACTGTAAAAAAGAGATTGTATAAACAGTGAATGCTCACGATCCAGACTTGATGGGATACCAGACCTCAGGATCTCTGCATTCTTTGCAGATATAGATGAATGCTTCTGACAACTTTTACATTTATGACACAAAAGTATCAACAACAAAACAGTTTGTGCACCGACCGACGGACCGACTGAGGCATCGGCACTCAAACTTGTGCACAGTCGATATGATTTCCTTCATACATCTCCAAAAAAGGAACAAACGGCTTGCGTCTCATCGTCCTCTGCACTCCCTCACAAGTCTGACAATTGAATAAATTGCGCCGGAGGCATTTTCAGCTCCAGTAGACATGAAGGGTGCCGTTGTGCGCGCTGCATAATGAGACATGGATGGATTTCATGTAGAGCCTCTGTGATATATACGCAGCTCGGTGGCAGAGAAGAAGCCATTGTGCTGCAGGTCAGAGCGCACTCTGACCACAGTCCTTCCCAGTGATGTCTGAAATTCCTCCAGCGCCCTCCAAACTGACCGAGACTTTGACTATGTGTGTGTTCCAATTCATGCTGATCGTCTCACTTCATCATCTGCATATCATAAATACATATTTCCACCCCCATCATCTGATTTTTCTCATTATGGTGTCAAATGACCAAATATAAACTCTGTTCATCCAGTTTATTTGTTTCCCTGCTTGCAGTGCAAACATTCTTTAGCAATATTTTGCAGGCTGACCCTCTATTTTTTTTAATCTGACTTTTCTTGCATGGGAAAATTCATTTCCAACTATCATGTTTCAGCGTTGCAAATATTTATCAACAGAGATTGTATATAATAGGGAATGTCGCTCTCAGAGATGGAGTGCTGTTATTGAATATTATGACTAGGGGTGATACAGTTTAGTGTCAAAGATCATCACACTGATCGTATTTGGTGTCAGTCCGTGACTATAACACATCTGATACATTAAGCTAGAGGGCCCAAAGTTGTCATACTAATTCCACATATTTTTTCCTCCTCCCTCTCGCACAGTGATGCTGGCGTGCGTGCTCTCCTTCAACGTGGACCAGAAAAACAGTTTGTCGTTCAACGGCCCGCTGGAGGACCTGTTTGGATACACGGTCCAGCAGTTTGAGAACCACGAGGGGAAATGGTGAGTCTCTCGTCCTCGGTTTGGTGCTCAGCGATCATCACCGAGAGTCATTGTGATCGACGCAGCTGAGCAGGCGGATCCGCAGGTTCTCCGCCTTCCTCCCACAGACCACGGGCGTGCGCACGAGGCTTGTCAGGCAACATTAAATTCTCCGTAGGTGTGAGTGATGAGCGTGAATGGCTGTTTGTCTCTCTGTGTGGCCCTGTGATTAGCCGCCCACTCGTCCAGGGTGTAACCCCGCCTTCACCTTCACCCCGCCGTGACAGCTGGGCTGGGCTCCAGCACCGCTGCGACCCCGTGCGAGGAGAAGGAGAAGTAATAGTTATTATTTTCCTTCCTCCAAAAAATATTTTTTTGATAGATAACCCCAAAATTCCCTCCTTTGTGTTATTTTTTCACAACATAGAAACGCCTTCCTTCCTTTAACATTGGCCATAGCACAAAAATAATAATGAAAGATTTCTTGTGAAACCAGCAGAGGGAGAAGGCAGCAGCTGCTGCCGTAATGAGGATCTTTGCCTTTACTGCTCTAACTGTTAAGACATAAACTGCCCGCTGGAGGATCCCAACAGTCAGCCAATAAAAAGGCTGCGACCAAGCATCCGTGGCTCCTTGCTAAAACGGTCTGGGAGCACTTTTTTTAAAAACCTTGTTAAACGCTATTAGCGCGTGGTTTACAGGACCGCCGCCTCCCCGGCTCCCACTCCACCCCCCCCGCTCCTGTTGCAGCTCCGTTTGCTCCCCTTCCAACCTGTTGCCCCAGCCGACTCTCTCCCCACCCGTGTCTGTACCTTCCATCTTATCAGGCCTCATGTGAGATCAGTTACAGTAATTCACTCAGCGCTAATCACCGGAGCCAGCCACGGCTGTACGTCTGACCCACGTTGGCTTCATCCCGGTTCAAGCCTGATTGATAGCGGCCTGACTGATGCTGGACCAGCGAAACGCGCGCAAGTGAACCGCAGAGATACGCGGTGTGAACGAACGCGAATGGAGCAAGAAAGACAGAAAGACGAGGAGCAGTCGGGCAAGAGGGGGTCGATCCATTGTGCCTTGAGTGCTGGGATCTAATACGCAGGGAAAGAAATGTCAAACATGAGGTGATTGGTCGCAGATGTCTCTGCCAACCAACTGCAGCTCTTCGGTGAACATATGGAAGTGCAAGTGCAATGAACTCAACCGGTGGCGGTCGCTGGTCGGTGACTTTGAGGCTCCTTGTGTTTTTCGAGTACATGTTCGGATATCTGTGCTCTCACGTGTTGTTAGGTCTTGATCGCCCAGTTTGCGGTCGGTCCGACAAACGTGAGGCTAACTGCTCTAGACTGAGGCTTGGCAAGATAGATGTTCCAGATTAGAATGCTGATATCTTATCAGTCCGGCAACATGTATCATGAGATTTCAGCCCAACGCTGATCGCAGATAAACAACCGCCCTGAACTGAATTCATAGGTGAACGTTCCTCACAGGAGGCGGCCAGCTTGTTGTTGTTGTTCCGCTCTGTGTCCCGCTTCAGATGACCCAGGGCCCATTAATGTTCTGGAATGTTAATAGGCCTGAGTGTTTGGCGGAAGGCAGATGACCGGCTCTTTTTTAAGCAACAGTTTACCGATGGAGTGACACGGCGCTGGGAAGCCGCTCGGACACCTTGTCATTCAAAAGCGTGTTGTTGCCTCACGTCTGCAAACATCTGCAGCGGGTTATACGTGCCGGAGTGTTCCGAGGTCCAAAGGAATTGATATTAAATTGTTTTAAACAAGGTAATGACACGGCAACCGCGGATTTATTTGCCAATTACAATTACATGTAATTGTATTTTTTCTTCGAGCCAGTTTATCATGAGGCTGTGAAACTGCGCTGCGGCTTTGCGGTTGGTTTCTCTCCTTTCTTACCTGACCAATCGCAACCGTTCCCTATTTTTTGCAGGGTTCTGATTGGATCGCCGCTGTCGGGCCAGCCGGCGAAACGAACGGGAGACGTCTACAAGTGTCCCGTGGGGAAAGGCGACAACAAGTGTGTCAAACTGGGTCTGCCGGGTAAGAACACTGTGCAACACCAGATTTACAGGACTTGTGGAGATATATATATATATATATATATATACATATATATATATATATATATATATACAGAGATAGATAGATAGATTATATTCCACAATGACTTTTCAACAGGCCAAACAACAACAGCGCAGTGGTTGAGTTTTCACTTCATCGTGTAAATCATGTGTGCATCTGAGAAAGTCCTGTGGGGCAGGAAGTGAGGCCTATCAGGACAGGAAGGCGGAAAACAAACAGGGTTTTTATATTTCATCCTTCCAATTATGTTGAACGCAAACAGAAAAACACAGCCCGGCTCCCGGTCGGCGCGCCGCAAAGCCTCAGCTGCTGCCTGGCTGCATCTGCACACAAACCCCTCAGCCAAGGCGCTAAGACCTTTAGCCCGAGTGGTGTTACTGAGTCTGGCACCCCAGCCATCCCGAAGAAGCACTGGGGTTCTGCATAGCACCACAGTCACTGTGAGGAACCAGCGTAGGTCCACTATTTTTCCGTGTGTGTTCACCACCAGCCCAGCTGCCGTGTTTGGTTTCTGCCCCTGATGAATAAAAAGCTCAAGATCTAACAAATTAGGTCTGGATGCATCTTGTGGAAATCGATGGGGCCTGGCAGTCAGAGCCAGAGCACTCACTCAGCAAACTACGGCCAGTGTTTTGCATTAGGACAGTAGCGGCGCTGATGCAGCAGCAGCTGCAGGACTCAGGCACTCATCAAATATCCACAAGGCAGAAAACAGATTGCAAGGACAGAACAGTAAGAGGGAAGTTCTATCTATCTATCTATCTATCTATCTATCTATCTATCTATCTATCTATCTATCTATCTATCTATCTATCTAGCTATCTATCTATCTATCTATCTATCTACCTATCTATCAATCTATCTTGATATATATAGATATAGCTTGACGAAAAGAAGATGGCCTAGCTAGCTATCTATCTATCTATCTATCTATCTATCTATCTATCTATCTATCTATCTATCTACCTATCTATCTACCCATCTATCTACCTATCTATCTATCTATCTTGATATATATAGATATAGCTTGACGAAAAGAAGATGGCTAGCTAGATGGCTAGCTAGATAGCTAGCTATCTCCCGTTCGATAGCTAGCTAGCTAGCTAGCTATGGCTCAAGACACCAGAGAGTTCTATTCTATTTTGGAATAGAAAAGGAGAGATTGAGTCTGGGATGCAATAATATCGAAACTTTAATAGATGCAGCCGTTTCAACTCTGGGTGACATTGCCATGAAAATATGAAAGCTTCTATATTTAGCCACATCAGTGGTTTTTGTCTCCCCTCTGTTCCGGCCCTCTTCTTATGGGAAAATACTGCCGAGGAATTTGTCCAGCTGCCGCTCCTCTCCGCCCTGCTCCTCACTCTGTTTATTCATCCTTATTTTTTTCCCCCCCTCTCAGCAAACACAACAATTCCCAAATTGAAAGAAGTCAAGGAGAACATGACCATGGGAACCACGCTGGTGACCAGTCCCGACGGAGGATTTCTGGTGAGGGCCACGGACTTCCTCCTCCCCGACTTATACAAAGTGTCCTATAGCGATGTATTCAGGAGCTCTGCGCCGATCTGGACAGCGTATGTCCTCTGAACCTTTGCACTCTGCGGTCTCGACCCTCCGTGTTTCCCACCGAGGCTTCACGTCCCGGAAATGTAGCAGGAGGCTGTGAATCAAATGCAGAAATGCAGGATGGAGTTTTGCAGGAGGTTGTGACGCCAACTTTTATTTGAACTTCCTCTGCCTTTTTTTTTTTTTTACGATTTCTTGGGTCCAACAAAACCTATTGAGGGAACAGTGAAGGTTGCTGATAACAGGGCCGTGACCCTCACGCCTAATGTCATTAGCAGTGAGTGCTGACATAACTCCTCACACACGTGCCAATGTTTTCATGAGTTGGACAGGAAGTGTGCATAAATAATCTAATTTAGTCCCTTCTGGTGCTAACTTTTAACTGATGGTTCCCATTATGTGATATTACATTGTGTTTGGAACCATCATGCTCTGAAACAGACAATATTTACAATTTCTGAGTGATATTTTTTTTTTTTTAGCTCAATTTTTATTTTCTCACATAGCTTCAAGCTCAGTCCTGTACTCATTCTTTCAGCTGCGAAGACAGTATGCGGGTTGAGAATGTCTTAGGAAATGAGACTAAAGGAAAATCAATTGTCACATTTTCCAGTTATTACTGGTCATTGCAGCAATAACTGGCAAAAAGCTTCCTTTTTGCCAGAGTCAAAATGAATGTTAATAATGTGAACAGTTTCTCTTTATTTTCAGTTTTTCTTCTGCTGCGTTCAGAACGTGAGGCCATGAAGCTGCTCTGACCTCTGACCCTCTTTGTTTTCTTAAGCCGATGACTCTTTTAGCTTCTTTGTTTTTATGGCCATGCTTTTTCCTGTCCCCGCAGGCCTGCGGCCCCCAGTACGGCTACATGTGTGGCCAGCAGCAGTACATCTCTGGCGTCTGTGCCAACGTCAGCTCGTCCTTCCAGGTCCTCAACTCCGTGGCTCCGGCCGTGCAAGGTAGGAATGCATCGGACTCATCGACTGAGCCGTGTGGGATTAAGGCGTAGTAATCTACTCATCGTGAGTTGGCCTCCCGCCCCTCCCCTGCCCACGATCCTGACATCAAGCCCGCCTGACCATCCCCAGCCAAGAGGAGAGATTAGAGCATTCCTCCTACTGTAAACTTGCCTGAGAGAGATCCTCCGTCACTTTCCGGCCCATCCCGTCCGCCTCCCTCCCCAGATGCCCAAGTTTGGAGACGCTTTGCTGCGTCTCTCAGCTCTGCTTCCCTGGAAGGTAGCAAACCAGGAGGAGACGCAGAATAAACGGCAAACAGCTGCATTCCCTGTTTGTTTCTCCGACTCCTTCAACATCTCTGAGTCTCGCTCGAACTGAAACAAATGTAAAAAACATACAGCTTTTGTAATAGCTTGGCACAGAGACTGAAGGTTTTTTTTTTGTTATCACTGTGTCCAAAATCAGTGCCAACAATTAAATCTATTTAAAAAGATATTTTTCAGTTACATGTCCTACCTTAACGGTGTTGGAAGGGGACTAAAACCCAAACTAGTGTTGGCTAGTTAAAACTCATGATATTAAATGTAAAATGTCCCCCTCTCTGCCTTTAACGCTGCAGAAAATGTTTTTCTGCGCTGGCTCTCCAGCAGCAGTGTGGTTTATCGCAGACTGGTTTTCCAGAGCGAAAGCCACCGTGGTGAAGTAATGGGCAACGGCTTCGCCTTCCCGGCTGCATAATAGAGGGCACGTGGGAAGTCACAGCACCGAGTCCACACTGTTGGTAATCTGACTGCCACAGAAGGGAAGAAGAAGTTCTCCCAAAACTTTTTGTGAGATTTTATTGACAGGCAACATACATAAAGCATTGGTAAAGATGTTTCTGCATAATATGGGAGCCTTAATAATCCATCTTGAGAACCTGTCCTCTGCATTGCTGCAGTTTGTTTTTGCACTGTGACTGTAATGCGTCTGCTGTGGGCACGAACAAACAGGAAAAGGAAGTGCTTTTCTGGTTTTTGTACTGCCAAGTTCAAAGAGGAAAACAGGAATTATAAAACTTTTTTTTTTTAATCTGTTGCCTGCTTAGTTTTGTTTTGGGTTTCTTTCACTTCAGAGTGTGCAAAGGAGTTGGACATCGTCATCGTTCTGGACGGATCCAACAGCATCTACCCCTGGACCAGTATCATCGATTTTCTGCGGCGCTTCATTGAGAAGATTGAGATCGGACCAAATCTCTCACAGGTCTGCTGCACGAATAGGGCAGAGAAAAAAAACCAAACGAAAAAAAAAATAGGATGTATGACTGTGTTGTGGAATGAAACACGGCTAACTGGTCAAGTTACGTAAGATCGGACGGTGAAAAATCTTTCCTGGCGGCTCTACTTCTAATTTTATATCTAGTGACATAATTTTCCTTCCAGTGTGGAATCCCGCACGTTGCCAGCCGTGCCATCGCTGTGGACTGGCCTTCCTAAGTCGGGCTTAATGAGTAAAACACGTCTAAGCCCCGCTAGATTTTACCTTGAGTGCTTTTCTGAGCTTTCGGATTTTCTGTTTGAACCCGCGGTCGGTTTCTGTTATGGTTACTCTGATCTGGCCTCGGCCTCAAGGCTGTTTCCAGAAAGGGGGGGGGGGGGGGGGGGGGGACACTGGAAAGTCTTGTCGCCGAGCAGCCCCGGCGGTTTGCTCGTCACATCTTCTGTGGTGTGCGGAAGCCTCCCTGCCTACTGTATATAGAACGTGGTGTCACATCTGCGCCATTAGACCCGACCGCATGCTCGCCAGACTGGCTCTGGAGTTCGTGGAGGAACAGCGACGTGGCCGGCGCTGGGATGTGGAATCACGTGTGTCTCGTGCGTTGCGCAGGTGGGCATCGTGTCCTACGGCGAGACGGTGACTCATCGCGTCAACCTGAGCCAGTTCGACAACACCGCCGCCCTGCTGGAGTTCGTGAAGGATCTCCCCCAGCAGACGGGCTTCAAGACGATGACTTTCTTGGGCATCGACACCGCCAGGTAGCCTCGTTTTCTCCTTGGATGGAAGCCGGAGCGTCAACGAGAGTCCGGCCACTGAATTCTTTTTGTTTCCAAACAGAAAAGAGGCCTTCATGAAGGAGCGCGGTGCACGTGATGGGGTCAAGAAGGTCATGGTGATCGTGACCGACGGCGAGTCGCACGACTTCCACAACCTCGACAGTGTCGTGGAGGCGTGCGAGGAGGACGACATCGAGAGGTTTGGCATCGCTGTGAGTATACGCAACTACCTTTATCACATGAGTGTGTTTCCAGAACAGTCCAGTCCAATTTATCCAATCTCACTCCATCATTTCAGAACCTGCGACTGACTTTTCTTTTTTTTTTTGTTATTGTTTTTTGCTTCCAGGTTTTGGGCGACTACAATCGGCAGAACAAAAGCTCGGAGGAGATGCACAAGTTCATCAAGGAGATCGAGTCCATCTCCAGCAAGCCGTTGCGGGATCACTTCTTCAATGTGTCTGATGAGGTGGCACTGCTGACCATCGTGGACACTTTAGGGAGCAGGATTTTCGCTTTGGAAGGTGAGTCTGCCGTTGCAAAAAGCCTGTAGACTAAATGTGGTCCACAAAAAAACTAGAATATATCTTTTCAAACCTAATAAATACTGATTTACATTTCAACAATTATTAAGAGTTGAAGACTATGGACAATTCACACATTTTTAGTATGTATGTATCTATGTATGTATGTATGTATGTATGCCAACATTCAAGTTCCTCCTTGATCCCACCACAATATTCAATAATAGCACACCGTAAATTTTGTATTCATGTTAATGGAGAATCTCTAAACTCAAGCGCTTAGCTTAGCATACAAGCAACAGACAGCTTGGCTTTTGCTCTTTTTTGCACCAATGTATTTTTACAGTACTGAACTGCCACCAGAAGAACACATCACTTTATTTTTTTCCTGCTCTATTACTTATTTTTAAGAACAGATGATCTAACGTCTTCTTTTTTCCCCCTCCGCAGCCACCACTGGCAATTACACCTCCTCCTTTGAGATGGAGATGTCCCAGACTGGTTTTAGTGCTCACACTTCAAAAGTAAGTCCATCTCCAGTTATTTACATCTGGGGGGGGGGAGATTTCGCAATTAAGCGCGCCGGCCCGAAGTGCTTTACTGTAAATCCTGTGAACCAGACTGAGACTGTGTCACATCTGGGGATCACGGCGGAGTTCGACTGGCCGCAGGCCTTTCAGTTTATGAAGGAAGGGGTTTATTTTACGCTCTGGTGTGTGTGTGTGTGTGTGTGTGTGTGTGTGTGTGTGTGTGTGTGTGTGTGTGTGTGTGTGTGTGTGTGTGTGTGTGTGTGTGTGTGTGCGTGAGTTCCTGGGTCGTTTGCGCCGTTAATAAACGCATCCGGGCACAATGTGCGCACTGTTATCGCTGGCGCATCTTTCAAGCCCTCTGGTCATTCACCTCAGGTCGGCAAAAGTGTTCAGCCGAGACAGACGCTCTCTGTCCTGGCCGCTCGAGATGCCGCGGACTTCCCAGACGCACTGTTTGGCTGTTTGGTCTGGTTGCACCACTCTGAGCGAGACAGAGGGACACGAGGGGGGAGCGGGAGGCCCCGCACTGCACCAAAGACAACCAGGGAAGGGCTGAATCACACGTTTGTTCGCTACGCTCGCAGCGACACGCTCGCTCGGCCCCTGCAAACTCGTCTCCAGTTCATTCGCCAGGCATTTCCTGCGTCGGCTGAAAAACAAACAGACTCGTCCCTTCTTCTCCCGACTGACTGGTGTTTGTCGTCGCAGCCATCACCATCCTCCCGTAGCGTCGTGTCTGAGTCACTCCACTCTAGACACATCACCGGCGCGCTAAACAGTCTCTCCGCACGCGTCCATGTCACGACAACAACACTTTTGTCCTTTTTTGGCCATTTTCTGTGTTGTGCTTACCGGAGCCGAAAAGGATCAGTCAGAAAGTTGTGTTGTGTACTGCTGTGGTTGCACCTCTGTCAGGTTATGGTTCGACTAATTATTTCAAGCCATTATCTGCTGGCGAACCAAATAAAGGTTCCCCTCTCTTTGGTTGGGGGAGGGTTGACAAATACAGCTTTCCAAACCCCCGACGTCAGTGTCTTCATCCAGCTGATTTATTTCTGGAATGGAAATAAGGCACAAACAAACAAAATGCTCTTCTCATTTAAAGGGCCACTGTGTGGGACTTAGCGACATCTAATGGTCAGAAAACATATGGCAAGCAATTTTGATATTTTATTTCACAGTATTTTATTATGTCCTGGTTAAGCTTCACACACCAGAACCTTAAGCCGGTGCTTGTTGTAAAACACTTGTGAGATTTAAGACTCGTACTCACTTGAGTCCACACACAGTGATGAGGGAGATGTTGTGGGTGTGTATTTTATTAGGTATGTGAATAACATGCTAATAATAACAGCCTTTATTTATATCCATTAAACAAATGTACAACAACAAGAGCCATGGCTCTTATTACTCTTGTCACATTATATACAGTCAACTCTCGAGGTACTTATCGATAACAAAATTGAACGCAACAGAACTAACACAATTCCTGATTCCGCTGCTCTTGCGTCTGTTAGGAGGGTGTGCTGCTGGGAGCGGTGGGGGCCTACGACTGGAACGGCACGGTGGTCATGCACGCCGCTGGGGAGACGGTCGTCCCAGGAAAGACCGATTTCTACAACCCAGAGATTGAGGCCGGCTACGAAGGGCTGGCTGGCTACCTTGGTGAGTAGCAAGTGTCCACACTCTACCATACATAGCTACCATTCCAATAACAGCTGAATCACTCCAGAGTTGAGAAATAAATCAAGATATTTCTAAGATTGCTCGCTGGAGCTCCAAATATAGAAGTTCGCGAGGCAGCTGGTTGTCTGCGTTATCAAATCGGCGTGTTTGGCATATCCGCGATGAAAAGCTCCAATCTAAACTATTCTCAAGAAGCCAGTTTGTCACAAGGACGGCGTCCTTTGAGAGAGATGAGGCGGCTGCAAGCTTGGAAGCACTTTGAAAGACACGGACAAAGAAGAGCTCTCTGAGGGTTCTGCAGAGATTCTGCAGCTGCAGATTGAAATTTTTGTGTTTCTGTGGTTTTCAAGCTACGCGATTCGCCCTGCGTTGACGAGAGACACATTCTCTGTTTTGGGCCCATTAATTACACACACACAAACACACACACACACACACAGTCTCTCTATCCTGCTCCCTTTTATGGCCTGCCGAGCAGCCGCGGCATCTTGATATCGAGCTATTTAATCAACGTGTCATTAGGAAGAGCAAAGCGGTGGAGGAAACCAGTTGCCGTTTGTTTGTAGCCCTACGTCGGAGTCGTAGCCTTTGTGTGCTTTTTCTGCTGCCAGCCCGTCCTGCCAGTTTCCACCGGCGTTTTATAGTTTCCTCCAGGTCGGCAGATGTAAACAAGGTGTGTTTAAAAATACTCCACAAAGGGGAACCGCCGCGCGCGTTCCCTCGTGGCACTTCCAGGTGCGTGTGGCATGTGCGCGGAATTCCTTTTCGGCTGTTGACGCAGCGATTTGTTTGTGTTCTCCAGGCTATGACGTGCAGTCGGCGTCCAGCCGTGACGGCGTGCTGTACATCACGGGGGCGCCGCGCTACAACCACACGGGCCGGGTGGTCATCTACCGGCTGAATAAAAACAACCAGGTCGTCGTCTCGCAGATCCTCAAGGGGGAGCAAGTGAGTCCTTTGGCCTGCACCGTCAGGGATTTTTTTCAGCTAGAAATGTGGGCTTAGCATGGGTTAAAAGTGATTGTCCACTGGTGGTTTCAATTTCTCACCCAGTCTTTTTAAATCCTGTAACTATAGGTTTTTATTGTGGTGAATAATTAGTTATCTTTCTTCTTAATTATGGAGTGTATGTTGTCTATTAAGAGGAAATGTGTTATTTTATCATACGTAGAAGAGTTCTGTGAGTTAGAAAATGTTACAAAGTTCAGAAAATTGCAAATTTTTACTAATAACTCGTAACTCGTTTTGAAGCAATCAAATTTGTTCCTTTAAAATCTCAAAAAAGTCACTGATGATTCTAATTTGCCCGTGCAGATCGGTTCCTACTTCGGCAGCGTCCTGCAGACCGTTGACGTGGACGGGGACTCTTACACCGACATCCTGCTGATCGGCGCTCCGATGTTCATGGGCACAGAGAGAGACGAGCAGGGTCAGGTCTACGTCTACAAACTCAAGCAGGTACCAGGAAACCAGTTCCATTCAATTAAAATGGGCCTGCTTTGGGTTTTTTTTTTGCAAATGCAAAAACTCACACCTCTCATCTCTCTCTCCGTTACCAGGACGGCCAGTTTGAGCACGACTTCACCCTCAAGCCCGTCAATCAGTCCTGTTGCACCGCCCACTCCGAGAGCTGCACCCACAAAAACGAGCCGTGCGGCGCTCGCTTTGGAACGGCCATCGCGGCCGTGACCGACCTGAACCTGGACGGCTTTAACGACGTGGCGATCGGCGCGCCCTTCGAGAACGACCACCGGGGGGCCGTCTACATCTACCACGGGGACAAGACCTCGCTGAAGCAGAAATATGTCCAAGTAGGGAGAAGAGCCGACTGGTTTTAGTGGCGCTCTTTGCGCCTCGCTGTTTGTTTATGCGCTGTGCCAGCACTTGTGCGGTTCAAACACTGGAATCTTGTGCATGATGGGATGGGCCCAGTCAGCTGTCGGGGGGGGCATTAGTCACAGATGCACCAAGTTTCCTCACATACATTGTCCTGAAGCTTGTTCTCAGTCCTTCTTTTATTGTCTTTAGCTGAGTTCATGGCCAGGCCATGAATGAAAAATAACTTTGTTACTCTAAATTGAAAACTTCATCAAAAAGTCATGCTATTAACCACTTATGTAAGTAGAAGTTCTGGAGATTCTTTCGACACAACCATTCTGGAGAGGTTTAAGGGTGCCAATGTAAAAAATGAATGACTAAATAAGAAAACACAACCAAAATCATGTCAATGCTTTGCTGACTGTATGATGGAAGAAGACTGAGAGGGATTTTCTTTGATTTTTTAAACCAAAATACTCCCTGTTGCCTCTTCTAGCCAAGAGATTCCTCTTCTCAAGCTACTAAAATGGACAAAAACCGGCGACGCTGTCATGACTCTTGGCTCGGCGCTGAAATAAACCAGACTCTCCCCCTATTGGCGTGCTCTGATCATCCCTGTGTTCCGTCTCCGCAGCGAATCCCTGCAGGCGGCGATGGCGACACGATGAAATTCTTCGGCCAGTCCATCCACGGAGTCATGGATCTGAACGGCGACGGGATCACGGATGTCACCATCGGAGGCCTGGGAGGGGCTTCGCTCTTCTGGTGAGACTCGGCCCCCGCAACCCCCCACGCCTAGACAAACATACAGCTGCTGTCAAAGTGCCTATGGATTGTTATCCCTGCATCCCGGAGAAATCATCATCTTCATCATCAGCTTCTCCGCAGCTGTGCGTATCCCCCACCCCAGGGCTCCTGGAGACGATCACCTCCTCGTGATTGCGGTGTTAAAAAAAACTTCCACAGTTTTGGAAAGCAGCCTGTTCAGACATCAAGCCCACGCCGTCGCTAATCCTCCCAGGCAAACTTTTTCGTTCTCCAACACTTCCTGCTGGCGGGAGGCGCAGCTAAACTGTGTGAAAACTGCGTCTCCCGAGTGGCCAAAGGGCTGAAAATGGATTTGGCAGCCGCTCGTTCTCTCCGCCCGGTCGCTGGCGGCTGTTTCAGAAAGCTCAGAAAATGTTTGCGTAGTAGTAACGCGCTTACGCTCCAAAACGCCCCAGTTTGTTGTGCTTTTTTTCACTGATGAGGTTCTTCCGCCACGGCCAGGTCCAGAGACGTTGCGGAGCTCCGTGCCAACATGACCTTTGACCCGGCCAAAATCAACCTGCAGCAGCTTCAGTACCAGTGCGAGCAAGGCGGACGCAGGTCCGTGTGTGTGAAAACCATGGTGTGCTTTGACTTCGCCGTCAAATCCGACCAGGCGGACTCAACCTTCGCTGCAGGTGGGACCAACCCCCATCCTATGTTGAACAAAGACAAAAAAAAAAAATCCATTTGACATTGTTGTGTTTTAATTTTCCCTCCTGTCTTATCTGACCTGCAGAGATCCGCTACAGCCTGGAGGTGGATGCGCTGCGCGCAAAAGCCAGGGCCTCCTTTATCGACCTGGGTGATAAGAGCGAGCGCAAGATCACCCGGACCTTCAGCATCAGAGACGGAGGGAGTAGGTGCATGCAGGAGACTTTCATGATGGCGGTGAGTGCTCTGTTCTTCGAGAGGACTACGTAGGAGTTTAGTCACGGCGTCTTACCCGCAGAGAAAGTGACAGCAGAGCCTTTAGGAGCGCGGAGAGACCCGTTTTCAGTAGCTGTGCTCAGAACTCTATGAATGTGCAGAAAACAGCATATTTAGCCCTTTGTTTGCAGCCGAATAAAAAAAACAAAAAAACACTTTGCTTTAGCTTCTAGCTCAAAGTCAGTGGTTCGTCCACCCGTGTCGGCCGTGCAAGAGGTGCTTTGAGCCAATCAGGCGGCAGGAACGTTCGGTGACGTCCGAGGAGCAGGAAGATCTCGCTTTCTAACCCGAAACAGACCCATCCTGATCAAAGCATGCCGAGCTTCGGCCCGCGGCGCGACTGGTGATAAATCATCTGCAGGCCCGAGGGAAGTCGCAGAGCAAAAAAAAACCAAAAAAAACCCAGAGAACAAAGAGCCAAGTAGGCGTTGAGGGGAACGGAGACGGAGGAGTCGGAGATCAGGATCCCGGCGTGCTCCGTCCCTGCGTCACGGCGACGCGACCCGCTGTAACCCCTGCTGGTCTCCAGCGGTAAATGCTTAAGGCCGCTCACACAAAGTCTCCGGCTCCAGCTGTTGGGTGGATTCCCCTGATTAGCTTCCCTCCCTCAGCGAGGGACAGAGGAACTAATCAGAGGAAACAACTGCTGCCGCCGTGTGTGTCGGCCATGAATTCCTGCTCTGTCTTCGTAGCCCAGTGTGAGCGCCTGAACTCCCTTCATGGTTTTAAAAGCGAGGTATTAAGGGGAGGCTGCGCCCGGAACAAAATGCTCCACCTCTGTCTTATCTGCTCCCAGACGGGTTCAAGCCATATCTGGAAGATCTGGAGAGACAAAAAAGTCTTTTCAAACCCAACGCAGATGTTAAACTGGTGAAGCCAAATGTTTCTTGACTTTCGCAGCCTGGCGTGCCACAGTGTTTTTCTGCCCTGGAACAGTGGGAATCATTGTTTGTGATAGAAAACGATTGTAAACAAACACGAAGAAAAAAGCAAATAACTTATGACTGTGTGCAGAGTTCTGCGGCAAACCAGCATCATCTGACAGAATCGGCCGTCTCTTGCATTCTGTTTCCTGCCGCAGCGAATTCACTTCCATTCCATTCTCACTGTCTGTTCCCCGGCAGGCGCGGCTGGACTTCAGAGACCCTCTGATGGTGTCTCTGGACTTCGGACTGGCTGAGGAGGACAAGGGCCCCGTGCTGGATGAAAGCCTCCCCAGATCCATCAATAAAACTGTGAGATTACCGCGACTGCTAACGACGTGCCGTTACTCTCTCGACACCTTCCATGTCAGATCGCAACGCTTGTTTCAGAGCCGAGACGAGGGAAGCGGTTCTCTCCCCTTCCCAGCGCATTAGCCTTAGTCTGCAACAGCTGAGAGCAATTCCTCCTAAAGGCCTGCCCCAGTGTTTCGACACCGAGCCACTTCCCACGCTCCCACACGCACGGTTTGCTCTTTCCCGCCAACCCTTTTCCTACAGAACTCCTGCGTTGAGTGACGCCTCCAGTGCATGAGAGCTCCACGCTGTTTTAAAAAGAGCGTAGCGGAGTGGAGTGTGAAATGTGCAGCAGCAGCAGCAGCAGCAGCAGCAGCAGCAGCAGCAGCAGCAGCAGCACAACATCCTCCTCTTCCTCCACGGCGAAACATCCTGAGCGGCGGGGCCAGAAGAAACCCAGAGGTCCGAGGAGCCGCCGGGATTTCTCCTGTTATTGTTGTGGGAAGGAAGAGATGGGACATACAGAGAAGAAAGGAAGCCATCAAACGGATGCTGCAGTTTTTTTGGGGGGGTTTTCCCCCTTGTGACACGGAGCCGGACGATATTCCCGTCCCCTGGTCCCGTCCGTCTTGGGAGAGTGCGTGAGCTTTGCCGGCCCCGCTGGGAGCGGGCTGGGAACGGGGAACAGATACGACTGTGACCCTTAAAACAGTGCGAGCAAACAGGAGGGGGGGGCAAAAAGGAAATTAAGATTGTCCCAATGAACCCTGACAAACAAGTGCACAGAAACGGCAGCATGGTTATCTGCTGATATCATTGTCCGCGCAGTTCAAATCACTCCTGACTCGGGGCATGTGCGCAGTCTCGTCCTAATGACTGTTTGTTTTTCCTCGCCACATCAGAATAGCCCAGTAACTGGCCTCAAAAATAGAAACATATTTGCTGTCACAGATGTTTTGCATCCCAAATCTTCAGTTATCCCATAAATGGTTCATTTATGGGGATTTAAACAACGCAATTACAATAATTTGGTGTAATTGGGGCTTTAATCTTCCCGGTTGGAGACACGGGGCACAAAAAAACAAAACAGAATCTAACTGTACAATGTGTCAATCCACAGCCTCCCTACATTCATCTCAAGATCCCTTTGAAAGTTATAATAATGACTCAATTTGTTGGCAAGACTGCAGTGCTTGTTTTCTCATTTCCAGTTCAGATGTCTTGTGAAGCACCTCTCGGTCATTCTTACGGTATTTCCCACAGATTTCAGAGCTTCATTGAACCCAAATGTCTACCTGTCTTTGCAGATTCCCCTGGTGGAGTGTGGAAGCGAGGAGAAGTGCGTCGCCGACCTCTCAGTCAGAGCGGAGACCAGCGTGAAAACGTGGGTTTGTATTAGCATGTCAAAATAAAAGTCCAAATCAAAATAGGGATTTTAGTTGAGGATTAATGAAGCGACGGGACGGTTTGGAGTCGCCTGTCTCTGCCAGAACGGATTAGAGATCAGCCTTGGGTTGACCAGATGATTGGGAGCAGTATTTACCTCGTTGAGCCGCAGACGTCTGACTTTGATTTGAGACGACATCCTGTCAGGGTGAGATCAGACGAGAGCAGCGTCGGCTGAGACTCGCACTGAACGCTTTAGCTTCGTCTCCGTCACGCCGGCGACTGGAATTACCGCCACGACGGATCTCTCAAAGGCCAGGGAGGTAGAACAGGGTGATCAATATCTCCTCCTGTAAGCACATCAGCATGTCAGCGGCGTCTCTGTTGTGGTTCCAGCCGGTAGACTGAGCCTTCGAAGGTTCCGTCTTCTTGAGCATGACTGCACCCTGGTGGGGAGACGTGTGCTTTACATTGAATTATTATCACCATTATCATTATTTTAATAATAATAACAATTATTATTATCATTGTTAGGGATGTCCAATAATGTCGGCTCGATATTAGCTTTTTTTTTTTTTCGTCATATCTGTATGTACCGCTATCGGTTTTGTTTTTGCTCATGTTTAGCAATGGGCTAAGGCACTTTTGTTTCCTTGTGTGCACTTTACCTCATTCACGTTCAACAAAATATTGACAAAATGTTATATAAATATATAAATATTGCACTTTTCCATAACTTAAGTTGAAGCGGCGTTCTTATTTTCAACAAACATTGTTTGTGAAATGCATCTAGTTAGGCATCAGTAAAAGTAGGTATTGTATTAATTGTACAACAAGAGATATGTGATGCGACGTAAAAAAAAAAAAACATCTGAATATTTTGGTATCGGTTGTAATCAGAATCGGAAATTAAGCGGAGAGTATCGGCTTATTGGATATTGGCAAAAAGTCAATATCGGACACCCCTAATTATTATTATTACTATTATATTGTTTTGCATACAGCATGCTGATCAAGAGCAATAAAGACAAGCTGGACGTGAAGATCAGCATCAGGAACAGCAAAGACAACGCCTACAACACCAAAGTCATCCTCAGCTTCTCGCCAAACATCAACTACGTGAAGGCAGAGGTAAGCTGCTTGGAGCTCCTCAGTGCCACTCCACTGTTTCCTGCTTCACTTTTTTGTGTGCTAACTTGTGTTGTTTTTCTTTTCTTTGGTTTGTTTGGTATTCTCACCGTATTCTCTCAGGAGGACTGCACTCTGAACCACACCAAGGTGGACTGCGCCGTCGGGTACCCCTTCCTCGGGAGCAACGTAGAGGTCAGTTCCAGCTTGTAACGAAGCGCCACGCGGTTGTGTGTTTCTTCCTCGGAGCTCATCGTGACCCCTTTGTGTTCATGTCTGCAGGAGCAATTCCGAGTGACGTTTGAGGCGAACCCCAAACACATCCAAGAGTTCATTCAGATCAACATCACAGCCACTAGGTGAGGTTAAACTTTTATTGCCGTTGCTGACTTTTTCCCTCCTCAAAAAAATAAAAATAAAAATGGTTTCCACTCTGGTGAAAGTGTGCCTGTTGCTCACATTTTATGTTTTCTACTGCTTCCGGGCCACAGTGACAGCGAGGAGCTGCCCTCCACCCTGCGTGACAATTCAGTGCAAATCTCCATCCCTGTGCGGTACCAGGCCGGAGTCATATTCTCAGCGTGAGTCATCAGGCCGCTCTCTCTCATCTGACTGCTGGAAGCAACAAAGTGTCACTTATTTAACCAAAGGGACGCTGATGCAACTGGAGGTTTGAAACATCACAAATGATGAATCCATTGCAAGTTATCTCACTGACAATCCTTCATCAACCTCGTCTAAAGGTGTTTCATGCTCTCAAAAGCACACCAGTCCCCTTTGTGACATCACAAAGGGAGCCGACACTTCTTACATGTCATGTGACTGACATGACAACACATATTGCCGGTCCAACAAAGCATCAGTTTTAGCAGGAGGTGAAAGTAGGGTTTTTGCAAGAGGCTGTAAACGAAGTTTCTTTCTTTGGACTTTTAAATTTAGGAAAATAATCTGTCAGATACTCCATAGTTTAGGGGGTAAAAAAAGAAAACATTTTTCTTAAACCAAACCTCCGCTGAAGATGAAATCATTTCACTCAACGCGTTTAACATCGTTGGGTGTGTTTTTTTTTTTCAAGGCGGCCTGTGGACGAACACGTCGTGGTCAAAGAGGGCGAGGAGTTTCCCCCCGTCTTCAACAAGACCTCGCAGATCGGCGAGGAGATCAACATCAGCTACACGGTAACGTGATCGAAACCTGCTCATCGCACGCTTCTCAGCCGCACAGCGGCGCCGCTGTCTCATCCCGCGTGTGCACCTCTCGTCCGCTCAGCTGGAGAAGGCGGGCGACGTGGTGACCACCCCGCCCCTCAACCTCACCGTCACCTACCCTCATCACTCTCCGTGGGGGAACCACCTCCTCTACCTGACTCGCATCTCCACAAAACCTAAGGTACGCGTGCGTCCAAAGATGGACACGTACACAAGCTAGCAGAAAAAACAATTTTTTATTTATTTTTTTACCTTTAAGTTGAATTGCAACGCAAGAGACTTGATCGACCCGCTAAAGATCGGCAAAGGGGACGTCAAGCCCAATCCGAAGAAAGAGACGCTCGGTGTGTTTCTGTTGGTGAGTCCATGAAGTTTCTCATTCTTCTTAATCAACTTGACACACTTTTGATTTGCTTCAGAAGTGATCTTACATCTTCTCTGAGGTTGCTTGGTCGGTGGTTGATGCCTCGACTCTGTATAAACAATCGAAAACTACAAATTAAACTCTGCTTTTCCTAACATGTTTTCCTGCTGTCTTTCCGTGTGTGTGTGTGTGTGTGTGTGTGTGTGTGTGTGTGTGTGTGTGTGTGTGTGTGTGTGTGTGTGTGTGTGTGTGTGTGTGTTTGAATTGTTTGACAGAGCTGTCAAAACCTCAAGTGCGCCTCATTCAGCTGCGTCATCCCACCGAACACCAGCAGCCAGATCAACGTGACGTTCCGAGTGTGGAAGCCCACGTTCATCGCGGTGCGTTAAGCAAAAGAGCCGCCGCCTCGTATCTTCTTCTACCTATCTGGCAACCCTGCGCTGCTCTGTTGCCGGCGGGCGAAAGAAAACTGGGAAGTGAACGGATAAAAAAAAAAGTTTGAATCTTTCAGGGGGAGTTTTCCAGTTTGCACATGTTGGTGAACGGCAGCCTGGCGATCAGAAACTCACACCTGTTTGAGGTCAGCAGCAACGACAGGAGCAGGACTGTAAGTGGGACTGAGTTGGTGTCGTCACACTTTTAGTTGAGAGTGTTTGTTTAACATTAATTCTGTGCGTGTGTGTGCGTGTGTGTGTTATGAACAGGTGAAGATCCAGGTTTCAAAGGAGACTTTAGGAGGAATTCCTATTTGGATCATCATCCTCAGCATCCTGATTGGTCTGCTCATCCTCGCACTCGTCATCTTTGTTCTCTGGAAGGTACATACACGGTTTCGCCAGAAAGCTGTACTCAGCTGGAGCGGCCACTGCCAGTTAAACACGATCCTGTAGGTCTTGGCCTGCCTCTGTCTTTGTCGCTGATCTTGGTGAGCGGTCGGCGATAAGCACCTGTGCTTTCTGTGACATCACAGAGTGGCATCACTGCGGCGTCAAGCCGAAGAGCTCAAGGTTGGTGTGGCATCTCATCAGTGTCCTCCTGCTTTTCTAGATGGGCTTCTTCAAGAGAAAATCCAGGGAATTCTCTAAGGAGTAAAAGGACGGTGGCCCGACTGGCAAAGCGAAGCGAGTCACACAGCGGGAGGAGGCCCACACACACGCGCGCGGACGGACGCTACGACATTCAGACGTGTTCAGACACTGTGGTTGTTTCCCTGCTGGCGTGAGCACACAGGAAGTGCCTAGACAACTGTACAAAGCCGCCAAAAAAGAAAGAAAGAAAGAACCCAAACACCAACTACAGCAAGCACTTAGTGGCATCGTGCATGGACGGTGTGCACCCGCTCAGATCAAGCAGCAAAGTAGCATCTGTTTGCATTACATACAGTAGTTTTGCAAAAAAAAAGTCTTATCTGCACTCTGGCTACGCAGGAAAGTAAAGTCCTCAGGTTGTTTTTTTTCTTCCGAATGCCAAACATGTTGCAAGCCATGAAATAGCGCCAACATCCAAAGAGTTTGCTCGCGAGAGACGGAACACGTGAAGTTTTTAACGCATCGGCAGCAGTCTGTCTGGGAAGTTCAATTCTAGTTTATTGAAGTTGATTAGTTTTATGGCACACACTGTATTTCTTGTTAAGTGTTTTTCTCTTCGCTGAATTTCAATGATGTAACTTGGCACACCCTAAACACAAACATCAACCCTTGTATCCTAGAGAAGGCAAAGTCTGTACGCTTTTATTTTTGTAATGATTTTTATCTCAGCTAACCAATCAAAATGCAGAACGCACCCTATCCACCCACCCCAACTCTTATTTCCACACATTGGAAACATGGATAACTAGTGTCAGAGTCCAAAACTTTGATTGTATTGTAAATATCAGTAAATGCTTAAAAAATGTAAAGCTTATAAATGTACATAATGTTTGCTATTTTTGTGTAATTTAAAATACTTTTTTTTTTTTGTGTGTGTGTGGGTGTGTGTGTGTGTTATTAATGGATGGGGAAGATGACTTTCACTCAGGTGCTACATGTAACATGAATTTTTCATTTGACATACAAGATGCTTGTGTTCATGGTTTTAAAGCCTGTCCAAATATGTAAATATTGTTGTTGTTTTTTTTAATCAGTTATATGAGATTATGATTTCTGTTGGCTTCCACTATTTTGGCTTCAATTGATTCAAAGTGATATTTTTTAGCTTTGTCAAAGGCTGCCTGGCACCTTTAATATGATCAGCTGTAGCAGATCTCATTTCATTGACATCAGAGGGTAAAATCTCACGTTTCACCAGCAGTCGCCACCTCATGGATCCGATTCATTGTCTGTTTGTTTATGCACACCGTGGACGGACTACAGATGTTTGTAAAGTCTATAATTCAGCATCTTTCTGCCTTTGGACGCCGCACAGCTCCACGTTACAGTAGATCAGATCAGTTTATTTTTGCTCAACCGGTTTTTTGTGCCTGTTCCGTCACATTTGCCCCCATTACAGGAGCAGGAGGAGAAGAAGAAGAAGAGGAAGTGTTTGCATAGTAAAAATTACTCCGCTCTCACCTACTTTTGACACGAAGCACATGGAACAAGATATATGTACTGAACGTGTAAATGTCATTGGGCACATGCACAGGAGGGCGGGGCCGCCACTCTCAATTTGGCCACCTGAGAAACTCTGGGATTGTGACGTCAAGAGACCCTCTGTGCGAGCCGGAGTGGCGAGCTCGGCGCCGGCCTTTGACACGGCTGTGAAGTCTTCAATGTAATGCACTGGTTTGTCAAGACTACGTGTCCCCATCATCAGCACAGACATGAACTGAGTCGTATGTACAAAAATAAAGACTTTTGACTAAAGACGTCTTTGGAGGAGTTTATGATCATTTCAGACAACGGTGGAAAGGTCCCGTCCGGCCTTTATTCATCAAGTGGAGCTGCTGCAAAGGGATGAAAGGGATGTTTTGTATTATCACTCAGAAAAAGAGCCGTATGAAGGTTTTTTGGAATGGGTTTGTACGCGCACTGTATGTGTGCAGAATATTTGGATCAGTCTAGTGCACGTAAAATAAACATTTTTCTCTATGGCGTAGACCCTACCTGCACGAAACTAAATCATTGTGTATGTAATGGCTCATTTTCTATTTCCATTTTTCCCCATAGCAACCCGATAAAAAAAATACTTTAAAGTTCCAATGGACTTTAAAGTCTCAGGTGTGGGTTTTTAATTATACTGGTCAACTTGGAGCATGACTTCTACAGAGCTGCAACATTCCCACACTGACATTTTTTTGCAAAAGTGGATTTCTCTGGTTATTTAACTGTCGAGCAGTAGCGAAATGAGGCAAATAAAGAACAGTTTACCATCACACATGGCAGTGTAGCATGTAAGTAAAGTGTGCTCTTTACATTTTTCTACACCTAGCAAATAAAAAATGTCATTATTTTCAAAAGCATGGTATCAGAAAGACAATGACATTTGAATATATTTCTATTTCTTCAATAATGTATTTTTTTTCCTTCCAACAAACCTCCCGTGTTTAGTTTAATTTTTTAATTTAATTTAATTTTTTTTTTTTTTTTTGCGTATTTCTAGTAAAAGTAAGAGAGAGGAAAAAAACATGTAACTCGAGGCTCGGGGCAACATTCCTGTCGCGCAATTACTGCTCAGTCCAGCCCGGGTGGCCGCGGTTTCCTGTAGTACAACTCCCCCTAGCGTTCACCCGCAGTACATAACTAGTGATGAGTGACACTCTGGGAGGGGAAGCAGAACAAACTGTAAGCTGCGGACGGATCCATCTTGCCCGAAAAGAGGCGAGGGTTGCGGTTTAGTTCAGTGTTTTTATCCCCCGAAAGACTGATCGATTCCCGGTTGAACGCACTGGGGAGCCCGAGGAGGGGCTGCGCTACTATTTGTAGGATGTCCCGACATGAGGGTGAGTTGATAAACACATCCACAGCGCCTTGGTCGCTGGCTAATGTTACCTGAGGTGCTAACTCCTTAGCTAGCTTCTCTGTGTGCTTACTCAAGTCATATAGGCTGTTGCGTTTTTTTTCTTCCCACGGGGCTTGCATTTTAAAATGTATTATCTCATTGCCATTGTGTTTTCTGTCGCAGTCCCTGGTGTGCTTGCGTGTCTCACATCCCATAATGTTCAGTGAATAGCGACAAGTTAAACGAACCAGCTCGGCATGAAACTGCAACATTGCGGTGCTTAGCCATTAGCCGTTGCTAAGAGGCTAGGGCTAGCTCCGGTAGCTAACATGAGCTAGCAGGAGCAGTCATTGCCGTTGCTGCGATTGTTTGGTGCACTCGGGTTTAAATCATATACGCGGTACACTGCGACATAGTTTTATACAATTACGGTAACATTCCGGCTCTACATTCCCCGGCATTTTTAAAACATCAAAGCTGAGAAGCCCTGATGCTAAATGCTAGTGCTAAAGTGCCCTGTCTTGCCACAGAATCCTGATGTTGTTAGTGCACTGTCATCAAGAAGACGACATAAAGTCCAAGGCCTCCTGAGCGTGAACCAGTCACCACGTTAGCTAGCTGCCGTCCCTTTAGCTCAAGTTAACTTACGATGTGTCGAAGTTGAAACTCAGCAGCAGTCTTATCTGACATTATTATGCTAAAACTATATATGCGTCAAGTTGAAGCAGGCCAGAGAGGACTGGATCGTCCCGTTTAATCACCCTCCCCTCCCAGAAGTTGCTATGGTGTTCTGTAATGCAAACACGAGCACGGTATAGACGCGCAGCCCCGTAAGAACGTCAAGAATGTCCACATTTAGTGTCGTAATAGCACAATGAGCCCTGCAAATCCTCTCTGATGGGAGATGCCAGTCTCTCGCAGCCACCCTACACTTTTTGCAAACAGTCAGAATTCCTCGTGTAGGTGTGTTTCATGTCGCATTAGGATGACACAAAGTGGCATTCAGGTCGTATGATACTTGCCATATATGTTTATGACACATGTTGTTGTATGTAATATACATATATATAATCAACATGTTTGTTGATGGCTCATCCGGGCTCCTCCACCCCCGCCCCCTCCCCCTTTGTGTTGCGGAGTCAGTAGTTTGAATATTTGTGATCAGTTATAGAAAATAAGCAGCTGTGTCTGCACACCAGGAGGCTTGTAACCAGTGCTGTTCTGTATAAACAGGCAGATGACACAGAGAAATGCCTGATATTAAAGCTCATGATGCAGGCGCTGCCACCGTTTTCTCACTTGTCCGGTGAGATTTGTGGATAGGGATGAAAACCAAATGCTTCCTGCAAATATGTGGATTGTGCTGCAAAGTCAAAACAAAACAAAAGCTGAAATGGCTTCGCAGTGCGTCAGACGCCCGCACTGCTCCTACTGAGTTGTGTCTTTGAGGCCTTGCCTGTGAAGTTCCCTGCGAGCTGCCAGAGTTTTTCCACGACTGGCACTTGTGAGTTGGTGCCTCTCCAGAACGCACGCTCCCGTCAGTGGGACTTGCTTTCCCCGACTTGCCTTTTTTTTTTTTTTTTGCAGTTGTATCTAAATCTGTCTTCTTCTTCTTCTTCTTCTTGTGCAGGTGTGAGCTGCGATGCATGTTTGAAAGGAAACTTCCGCGGACGACGCTTCAAGTGCTTAATCTGCTACGACTACGACCTGTGCGCGTCGTGCTACGAGAGCGGCGCCACGACGACGAGACACACCACAGAGCACCCCATGCAGTGTATATTAACCCGGGTAGACTACGGTGAGGCCGCGTGGGAGCGTCCGTGATGTCTGTCCAGCCTCTCTATTAACAGAACACGCTGGGCGTCGATTGACGGACATGGGTTTTTTTCTCTCTCGCTCTCTCTCTCTCTCCCACTCTCTACACTCGCAGACCTGTATTATGGAGGAGACACGTTTTCGGTAGAGCAGCCCCAGTCGTTCACATGTCCCTACTGCGGCAAGATGGGCTTCACGGAGACGTCCCTGCAGGAGCACGTCACCTCGGAGCACGCCGAGACCTCCACAGAGGTGGTGAGTACGCCGCATACCTGAGCGCTCACCTGGGGCAGAGGGAGCTGCCGCGCTTCACAGCGTCGCACGCGAGGTGCGTTCGGACGTGCGAGCTAACGGTAGCGAATTACATGTGCCTTTGTTTGTTTCTGTTTTTTTGCATTCACGAATGGTTCTTTTATTTTTCTCTTAAGTTACTTATAAAAACATTCCGTTTCCTCCTCCGTCCAAACATAACGCGCCATATTTACTTGAAGTGAGCTGGTCACGTGACCCCACACGCGTCACGCCTAAATATTAAAAAAGTGTTTCCGTGACACTTCCACGAAACCTTTCAGCAATACAATACAAATGTATCCGTTTCATTCAGCAGTTTTTTATTGCGATATTTAGGTGTTGCAAAATTCTAGGGCTAACGCGAACGCAGCGAGCGATGATAAAAACAAGAGGCCATCGTTTGTCTGGCGAACACCAATTTGTTTCCCCGCTACTGAATCAGACCGACGGTTCCTCCGTTCTCTCTCAATGAGACCCCCTGTGGTGCACAGCAGCTGGCCGAGATGATCGCCGCAAACTCCTTCCTATTGCTCGAGTGTGAAGTCTGAGCTGCTGCCATCAGACGGCATCGCACGGTGCCGTGAAAACCAGTCAGATAAGTCAGCGGGACCCCCGCATAGGCGGCGCAACGGCAAAGTTCCAACTCACTCAAATAACCTTTCTTGTCCGATTTGCTGTGCTCACTACAGGGCCATAAGCCAAAGTTGCAGCTGTTTATTCAGTCTCTGATCCACAAAGCGCAGCCGCTTATCAAATTAGTTTTGTTATTGTCGAATCCCTGCCGGACCTTTTTTTTTTTTCTTTTTTTTTTAAACTGCGCCTCCTTGTGCCAGCAGTGCCAGCGGCGGTGCCAGCAGTGGTGGGTGAGGTACATGGCCAATGACTCACAGAGCCGGGAATTTTCTCAAAGAATCCACCCTTTTTTGGAAGGAAAAACAACAAAAAAAGCTTTTCTTACATGTTAAGTCATCACCCATCTATAAAAATGAGCGTCTGAAACACGTCTTGATCCAGACTGTTGGTCGTCTCGCTTCATGTTCAGGTATTCAGAACTCGCAGCAGATACCCAACAACAAGGCTGGCATGTGAAGGTACGCCCAGTGGAAGTAGGCTGCAGAGGATTCGTAGCCACCTCAACATCTAGGCTACTCAGGGAGATGGGGGTGTGAGGGAAGGCCCACAGGCAGGCAGTTAAGAACCCCTCCATGGCTGCTGAAAAGGGGAGTCAGTGGCTGTGGATCAAGAGGAAGGACTTGACCTGGGCCTCCAGAAGTGTCGTGGGTTCATCAGCGAAACACTAGTGAAGGATGCCGCCCACTTGATAACCCAAAGGATGCCATCTCTCACTCGAAAGCCACAGTGTCTCATCGGTGCCTTAGGTACATCTATTGAGGGATAGCAAGACCTAGTCCTACAAACAGATCAGGTCTCGCTTCATGTTGACGCACTTCTACCAGAACTGCTTTCCTGTTCTCCACCTGTGGGAAGACCAGCATGGCAGAGCAGGAAGTGTAGTCCCAACAGCGGCCACGGCCTGTTACCCCCAGTTTCACAGTAAAAGCCAGACAGACAGTCAAGATTTGTGCCACTGTGGATCTGACAGCATGGGCACCCAGTTCGGAGTTCAGTCCGGCTTCAAAATGATTCGCAGAGTTTATTTTTCTCTCTCTCTCTCTCTCTGTGAGCTGCTCGCTCTGTTATTACCTCATGTCCATCATGGTTTTCACAGTATTTAACCATGACATTGCAGTCGCCTCATTATTGGACAATGTAACTGGCTGGTTGTTTTCAGTCATGATATTAGTCCCGTAACATCCACCGCTGGTGATTAAGCACCTCCTAAAACCCGTCTGCCGTGCACTGACGGCAGATCATCTATTTAAAAGCCTGCTCATAAATATGTAATTTCACTACCTGGAAGTGCCGAGTTATTTCCTGTGTAACGGCGACTGCTTTGGTGTTTGGACGTGTTGCTTCCTGGCCAAGATTAAAGTGTTGTTTAGCGGCGAATTTTTCCAGAACTTTTTTTTTTTTCTTTCTCTCAGATAGAAGTTACCAGCAGACACTGTGAAAGAGTTGGGGAGGAAGAATTGATCTTAGTAGCTGCGGTTCTATTACCCCCTAGAATTGCGCAAAGCCTAAACAAAAAAACCAAACTGGTTATGAAAACACCTAAACTTTTTTAATGAGGTGGTTTTTCAGACACATCGATACAGAGGTGAATCGGACGTGACGTGCGGGGGTCCCGCGACATCTGACGAGAATTGCGGCTCATGCGCTTCACACCATTCAATCGAAACTCCTGCAAATCGCAATTGTGCTTTGTCAAAATTTTAGAAATACTGCTTTTATTTTGCGATGAACTGGCATGGAAACGCAGCTATTGTCTGTTTCTGCCAATAACTTCTGATAGTTTGTTTTTTTTATTTTTTTTATTTACTTTTTCTCCTTATTCATTGTCTTTTTTCCATGTATTTTTAGTATTCCAACAACTGCAGTGAAATAATCCTGACCCCTTCACTCTGACCTTTATTCCAGATCTGTCCTATATGTGCTGCGCTGCCTGGAGGAGACCCCAACCACGTCACAGATGACTTTACAGCTCACCTTACGCTCGAACACAGGGCGCCAAGAGATTTAATATCCTTTTTCTGCTTTGCCACACACCTCTGCATGCTCGTGCGCCTCTGTGAGGCGTCCACGCTCACTTTTGCCGTTTTTTGTTGTTTTTTTGTGCCGCGTCGTTTCCACCTTAACGGCCCCCGAATCACGATGAGTCGAGCAGCGTTCGACATGTACGCAGGATGTTCCACCCGGGCCGAGGGCTGGGCGGCTCCAGAGCGCGGCGGACCAATATGCACTTTACTAGCAGCTCCACGGGGGGGCTCTCATCCTCTGCGTCGCAGAGCTCCACCTACACTCCCAGCAACAGGGAAGCAATGGACCCAATCGCAGGTGAGCTGCACTCACCCTCCCTCACCGTCACCAGCAGCACACACAACTTACTGTGTCTTTTGCACGCGCAAACACTTTATTTTCAACCCAACTGGTCAACATGAACGTCTGTTCCCACCTTTTGCATTTTATAATATGTTTATATGTCTGTTATAAAAAAATGTTTTCTGCCACAGGGATGATGATGATGATGATGATGATGATGATGAGATCCTGAGGAATAACGTAACTCTAAATGTCTTTTAAATAGCAGTCACTGTTCGTACTGGAAAAAAAAGCTGTGTTTCATTCATTTGTGTTCCATGCATAATGCATCAATGATGGATCCTGTATAGGGATGTGAGGCGATTAAGAATTTAATCGATTCAATTAAATTAAAGGAGTCGCTTTTTATTGTTCTCTGATGTAAACATTCCTCACATTGTTTAGCAATTTGTCCCTTACACATTCTTCATTATGAAATATGGGTTCTCAGGAAAGATCGCCGCTTGTCAATGAATCGTTATTCGATCTAGTGATTAATTAGTTCATCGACCATTTGCATCCCTAATCCAGTACCATCACCAACCAGAACTTCCAAAGTACAGGAGAATTTCACTCTTACCACGGCTTCTGAAATAACAGACTTGCCTACAACGTTGCAGTGCAGGGCTTTGACTGTGAGATGGTCTGCTTTACCGTCGAGCTTCCAGCTTAAGCCCGCTGTTGCCAAAAGCCAGTGGCACGATCGATAGCGACTGACGCTGATGTCGCCTTCCTCCCGCAGAGCTGCTGTCTCAGCTGTCCGGCGTGCGCCGCGCGGCCGGCGGCCAGATCAACTCGTCGGCGCCGTCGGCCTCTCAGCTGCAGCAGCTCCAGATGCAGCTGCAGCTGGAGCGGCAGCAGGCGCAGGCGGCGCGGCAGCAGGTGGAGTCGGGCCGCCACGCCACCCGCCGCGGCAACAACCCGGGCGCCAACGCCATGCCCCCGTCCAGCAGCGCGGCGGCCGGCGCCAACGCCGCCACCGGCGGGGAGAGCAACCCCTCGTCCTCGAACCACAACTCCCAGTTCCTATTAGCACGGTGAGTGCGGTCAGCCGGGCCGATGGCAGCCAGCAGGATCAGGATGGCTGGAAAAGATGCAATGAAATGAACACAATGCCAACACAATGACGCTGACGTCTTTTGCTCAAAGCTTATGAGCTGCTCAAGCTTCAGCGCAGTTAATGTGATATCGGGCCATTCACCAGGAACTATAATAATATGCAACGTGATAACTTTAATGTTGGTTTGTTTTCCAATGGTTGGGCTAATCTTGCACGCAAAACGGATTTTTAATGGTTGATTCATCGATGACCTGCAGTCGCTGCACTCGGCCCATTTGTCAAACATTACTTCCTGGTGGTTTTTCCCCTTGCTGTGTCTTCAGCCATGTAGCATCGGGCTCTATACATTTGAATCAGTTTTGCTCCACTTCTGTCTTTCTGACCCCATCGTCAGGCTGCTTTATCAACGCTGCCACTTTCTGCGATTTTGTTTGAGACAAATCTGTGATCTTTGTAGCTCTCTTCACAGTTACAGCCCGTTAACAGTTCAAACCAACACATCTCGCAGGTCAATAACCTGGACACTTAAAAGTACAATACCAACTAGGCCAGTCATAAGAAGAACGTATGCTGAACGATATATTATCCCAGAGATTATCGCAATAAATGATTTTTATCATTATTATTATTATTGTTGTTTTGTCAATGTCTTTTGAAGACTGGCTGCGCTCACATAATTATATAGCACACTAATGCAAATATGCCCATTCAGAATAACTGTAAAAAAACAAAAAAAGAATATTCAACAGCAAAATGAAAATCTGAAAAAGAAAATGTCTAAAAATAAATAAATAAATGAATAAATTAAACACAAAAACACTGCTTGCTTCCCCCCCCCCCCCCCAATTCCCCCCACGCTCAGGTTGAACGAGCCCAAGATGTCCGAAGCGGAGCGGCAGTTCCTGGAGGGCGAGCGCGCCGACCGCAGCCTGTTTGTGCAGGAGCTGCTGCTGTCCACGCTGATGCACGAGGAGAGCTCCTCCTCGGACGAGGACGAGCGGCGAGACTTCGCCGACTTCGGCGCCATGGGCTGCGTGGATATCATGCCTTTGGACGTGGCGCTGGAGAACCTCCAGCTGCGGGAGAGCAGCTCGACGGGGAAGGAGCCTCCGCCGCCTCTTTGATGTCCGAGCAGCGAGCAGACTGTGTCCCCTCTGCTGCCACTGTCAGTGACGGGCAGAGAGAGAGCGAGAGAGAGAGCGACCCGACCTGACCCGACCCGACCTGATCCGACACGACCCGTCTCACCATCCTTTTCACCCCTCCTCTCTTCTAATTTCTGAGTTTGGTTTCTTTTTAATTTTTAATAATTTTATTATTATTATTTTCATTTTATTTTTTTTTTGCCCCCCCCCCCCCCCCCCCCGATCCCGTCGGTGATTGTAATTTCAGGCCTGTCACCATTTTTGTTACATTGTGAACAAAAATAAATGAGAGCAAATGGGATGAACGTGCGAGTGCGCAATAGCAACCGAGTGAGCGTGCGAGAGAGAAGACAAATCTATAAATATATATATATATATATATATATATATATAAATATATATACATACCAGATATATATGAAGTCGATAATCAGTCCACATACTTTTCCTCCGGGGGGGCAGGGGGGGTTTCAACGTGGCAGGCGGCCGCGGCGGCACACCTTCGTCTGCTTCCTGTGACACTCGAGTGGCTCAACATGTTCAGTATCCACATCCACAAGTGGGAGGCGGCCCCCGGCCCCTCGGTTCAAGCTGCTGTGCGCGAGTGTGCGTTTCAGTTCATGACTATTAATGAATAAAAAGTGCTTGGATGGGTTACCATAACTACTGCATGCAGTTATTTGCAGCGCATGACCTTTTTAATGACGTCATTAAAAAAAAAAAAAAAAAAAAGGAAAAAAAAATTCTTATGTTAAAAAAAAAAAAGAAAAACCAAAAAAAAAATTGATCCCAAATCTTTCAGCCGATTGAAAGAGTCGAGTCGTTTTTGCAAGAGCTGCTGTGATGAAGGTGACCTGCCACGGTTAGTTTATTATGTTTTTGTTTTTTGTTTTTTTGTCCCAAAGTGATGAGTGGGAGTTACCTGGCGCCGCAACACGGGGGTTATTTAGTTGTAAGCTGTCAAAGCACCTTATTCCTTCTGGTTCGTAGACGAGATGCTCAGAGTGTCTGTTGCTCTTTCACATTCGCTCTGTTTCAGGTCCGTTGTCACATCACATGCTTTCCGTTTTGTTTTGTTTTGTTTTGTTTGTTCTTTTTGTTTTTCTGGGTATCAGGAAACTTTCCTCTTCATAGTTTTGTTCTTTTTTTTTTCTCGACAAGGCAGTGTGTGTGCGTGCAAGTGTGTGTGTGTGTGTTTTCTTTCTTTCTTGCTAAAATTTAGCACTTTCTATTTATTCATGGGTTTTTTTTTCTGTTTTTGAGCCTTGATGTGATTCATGACACCTTCATGCCTATACTTTTTGACCCTCGATGTAAAGTTCGACGAAATTGCTTAACTTTTCTTAATGGTTCCAAGAAATGGCAGACTTTTTTTTTTTTTTAAAGAAAAGGAAATGTAAATTTAGAATACAATAAATTTAAAGGACGCACTGCTTTTGATCAAACGGAGACATTGTCAAACTTTTACACCTTTGTTGTGATTTTTACACGGTTTTGACTCTTTGGCTTCTCGTAGAATTGAAAGGATAAACACAGTTTATTCTTAGCCAACAGTATTTAGTTGAAAGCACATAACGACCCCCCGGCCCCCCCAGCGCTTCTTTCTTACTAGCTAAAAAAAAACTATGTGACGACCAAAAGATTAACATTTTTGTATTTTAAAAGAAGTAAAAAAAAAAAAAAAAAAGAAAAGCGTAGGATTGTACAGAATACCGATTTTAAAAAAACTAATTTAAACGTGCATTTGTGTACAAGTTTTAGATTAAAAAAAAAAAAAGTCAGTTCTTCTAGACTGAAGGGAATGAATAATCTGAATAAATTAAAACAAAATCAGGTATCTTAATGTAACCTCAAATATTAAATATTTGAAGAATCCGACAGTTCGCCCTCCTCTTAACATTCTCCGTTTTAGGTCATCCTCTCCACTGGCGCAGTGTACAGAGGATTTCTTTCTCCGAGCTCTCTGATGACGTCGCCGTGTCAGACGCAGAATAATAATGTGTGGGAGACGTCCTTGGAGAAGCGGCTTCGCCGCCTCCACCTCAGGAAGGTGAGTCAAAACCCGCAGGAATGCTCGGATTGTCGGGCCGTGGCGTGAAATGCTCAGGAGAGACGCAAAGACGCGTCCGGCGTTTGAGGCCCAGCGGGGCAGCTGTCCTCGTCGCTCTGCTGCAGTTATTGTTAGAAACAAATGGTGGCCGAGGGATGACTTTCATGACGCTCGCTGAAATTCCTTTCAGAGTCACCCGACACAGGGAGCCACAGTGGAGGAGCCTTTTGACGCCTGAGAGGACTTCCTGTGTGCAGTGTCCAGATGCTCACAAGGGGCAAAATACTGTCAAGCTTTATGAAAGACACAAGGTTACAATTCCTGAGGAGTTTTTTTTTTTGTGAAGGTCACATTTTATATCAGTTTATTTGGCCCAGACAGAAAGAGCAGCCGCTTGTGACATCACAAGGGGTCATATGTGTACCTTCATGTTCCAGGAAGCTCTCCATGAAGAGTGGAGCTAGCAAACATGAATGAGTAAAAAAACAAAAAAAGGACTCACTGACAGGACAGAGATATATAGTAACTGTGAAGTAAGAACAAAGTTTTGTATATGATGTCCTTTAAAATCCAACCAGCTTGTTCATATATTTATTTATTTTATTTTGCTGTCAGCTTAAAGTGGTTGCAAAAAAGATATTAGTTAAAGGAGACCTAAGTGTAAACTTCTTCCGTAGTACGATTAGGATTAGGGCCACAAGAAGAAGAAATAAATTACAGGAAGGAGATTTTTTTTAAATTTTCATTTCGAGTTTTAAGTTGAAATTTCGTGAATAGAGTCAACATTTCGTGGGGGGGAAATGTGGACGCATGGAAGGTGGATTAACCCACCCACATATATATATATATACGTGTGTGTGTGTATATATATACATATTCTTTTTTTCTTTTCTTTTTTTTTTTAATAAAGTCAACTTTATTCTCGAAATTACCATTTTAATCACGAAATTTCAACTTTATTCTCGTTTTGGAAAACTGGGGGATATCTTTTTTTTTTTCTTCTTGTGGCCCTAATCCTCCGCAAATGAGATAGCGTCCCTTTCCGTCAGATCTGATCCAATTCGTCTGCTCTCATGACTAAAATAGTCAGTCAGCACAGTCATAAGACGTGTGCTGTGTTAAAATGCTCTGTATTGGTGTGATGTTTTTTTTTTTATAAAAGCAGCACGTCTCGAAATCAAACACCTCCCGGCACACCTGCTACTGTAAGACATACCACCTTTATTAAATGCACAGTATCACAAGGAACATTTCCATTAATTGTGGATAAGCTACTCACATGATGCACAAAGCATTGGATCGATTCATTGATTGATAGAACTGGCTGATTAAAGCAGGATTGAATCTGCCAGGAGAGCGCACGCACGCACGCACGCACACACACACACACACACACACACACACTCATCCGCTTGCATACGTGTCCATCAGAGACATTACTGACACACACATACACGCGCTCACTCGTCAACCTCTCTGTGTTCACACATTAGGTAAAAGTTTGTTATCTGCACAGGAATGAAAACTGTCGTATTTTTTTCTTTTGTCGTCGTTATTTACAAAATAAATCCTCAACCCCTCCCTCCACACACCCCACACCTCCCCTCCCCGTGTAGATTATATTCCAAAAGAAAAACCCGAACGAAAAAGGAAATAAGTAAAGAGTTCCCGACCCTTCTTCTTCTAGATTACATTCAAAATAATATACTATTCATGATGCAAAGTCACAGTTATTTCATCAGAAAGAGGGTCGAAATAGGCTACAGTCAGTCGTAGGTTGGTTGAGTGGCACCGGAAGCGACCTCTGACCTCCTCGCCACCCCGGCCACGCGTCTACTGGAATACCAGTGAGCGAGGAGGAGGAGGAGGAGGAGGAGGAAGAGGAGGTGGAGGATCGTGATGCTCAGATCAGATCCAGAGTCTGTGTTCCTCCTTGCAGACGTCTCAAACAGCCTCGCTGTGAAGCTCCCCATCACAGTGGAGAGGAAAGAGGAGATTTTTTTTTTTCTGTTTTTTTTTTTTTTTATTATTTTTCCTTCTAATGTTCGAAAATCCTCCTCCGTAGATTGAAAACAACAAAGAAGCAAAAAAAAAAACTGCCAACAAAAAGAAAAAAGGGGATTGTGTTCTCAGCGGTCTTATGAACAAGCACAAAGAAATTATACAATGGTGGCACAAATAAAAATTGTATTTACATATAGTAATGTATTGCCAGTGGCCCGTAACACATCGTCTCCAAATAGGATGTCACACAGTTCTGGACATGATACCTGCTCAAAACAGATTATACTATTAAACATAGCCTACTATTGATATAGACAAATATCAGAACTGTACAGAATTGACAGCAAGGGTCGTATGTACAGCAGACACGTGACTTATAATACAGGAAGTGACAAACGGCTTAAGAAAAATATAGCTGGACGTCGTCATTTTTCTTTTTTCTTTTCTTTTTGTTTTGTTTCTTTACATCGGGGGACGAGGTGTCAGGCTTTTTGCCTCCGTCGTACTGACGCTCCTACGTGCGCGGCCGGGCTCCCGGCTCGTGCACGCGGGGATTAAGCAACGCTACAAAGTGCACTTTAACACGACTCTGTCTCTCAGCAGGGAGGGAGACGCTCTGCAATAATGCCTCCTTATGGAAATAGGTGAATGCATCGTTATAAAGCTCTTGTTTTATACTAAAGACTGACACAAAGACTTTTATTTTTTTTTAACTACACAATCGAACCGGCAAGTAATTATTTAAAGGTCCCATATTACGCAAATCGCCAATGTTTTCTCAAATAATCTGGAAATGTGTCTTTTGGACGAATGAACTCTGAATTTCAGAAAAGTAATTTTCTTCTTTTACTTGCCTCTGCCTCTGATGTTTGTGATGTCACAAAGGGCACTGTTAATAACATCCAAAATCCCCTGCCAGATGTTGGTTTGGCCCTGTTTTCATCCCGTTCCCAGTCATGTGGGCGGTCCAACAAAGCTAAAATCTATTTTTGCAGTCGGAGGCTGTAAACAGAGGGCTAAACACGCTGTTGTCTGGAGATCCATAGTGTTGTTCCCATAAAGAATGCTCTATTAAACAGAACCAGTGAAGATCAGAAAAAGTGTATAATATGGGACCTTTAAGTTTGTCTTTTTTTTGTTTTGTTAAATCTTCCTTGGACGCGCGCACATATTGAAAAGAATCTAGAAAATGAACCGTGTGAATGCATATTTAGAAACGGTTTAGGAGCCGTTTAATGCTCTCAGCCTGTACAAATGTGCTTTACGGATATCTGAAGCTGTTTCGGTCTCTGCCCGACTGGCTGACTGGGGCCACTTTGGAGAAGCTAAAGCACCCCTGGGATGCTTGAAGGGCAATCAGACTGTTAATTAAACCTGACTGCGGTTCTCACTCGGCCCATTACGCAGAATTGAAGATTAGATCCTTCAAAGTCCACTCTGGCAATGTCCATAAATAATAAACAAACAGCATAAGAGAGAAGTGCAGTAATGGTGAAGACAGTGAACTGCATCAAAATGTCCTGCCAATTCCTCCATTAAAGAAAAAAGACAAACAATCGATAAATTACTACAGTCTGGTCAGACCTCGAACACGACGGCACCACAACGTCTCTAGACTTTCACTTCAGAACCACAGATGAGGGATGGGAAGGGGGGGAGGTCAGTGAACAGGCTACGGCTTTTAATAAATGGAATTGCTGGTCTTTTTTTTTTTTTTTTTCTTTTTCTTAAAGGAGAAAATTAAAATGTGCTCATTGTTTGTGGTGGGGTGGGGAGTAGGCACAGCTCGACACCAGCAACTCCTCTGTGCTTTGGGTGAGAGTAGGTTGTCCGGTAATGAGTGGAGCGCTCCGTTAGTTTTGTTTGGGGAGATGATGTCATAACTTAGAGGTAACATAGCGACGGCGATGACGAGATGGTGTGTCCCAAATCGCATACTTCTGCACAAGACGGCTAATATCTTGAACAAAGTGCTTTAACGCAGTTACGTGTTCACACACACACACACACACACACACACACACACACACACACACACACACACACACACACACACACACACACACTCCAAACAACCCGAAAGTACGGCGTGCGGATTGATGGACACGATCAATGAACACCAAATTAGGTTAATGCGAACGCTAGTAACTGCTAGCGGGCTAACGTCCTCCTTGCCGGACGGTACGTTTGGACCAGGCGTTAAGGTTGCGGTGAATGTTCCTGTGTGACAGATTGGCATTTCTTTTTTTTTACTATTTGCAATTAAATGTTTAATGTTAAGTTAAAATGTTTCATGTTTAAAAAATAAATAAATAAATAATAATAATAATAATCGCAGTAAGAGAAGAAAAAAGCGTTACAAAATACATTGTCGTTGCCATGAAGTGCAAAACAGCAGCGCAGAAAAACTACCCCGCTAAGAGTAGCGCACTAAACAAGAAGCGCACTGCCATGAAGTGAACTAATGCGAGTGTGCGATTTGGAACACAGATGAAGACACTGTGCGGCCCTTACGGGTTACAATCTCAACAGCAATCTGACATGAAGGGGGCTTTCTGTGGATCGCAGTGGTTCACATTTCTTTCACGTTTGAATTTCAGTTGGTTTTTTTTTGTTTGCGTTGGACTAACAAAGAAAAGTTTAGCTGCAGACAAATCAAAAATAACACATTCAAATCGAAGGCTTCCAAACATAGTCCGTATCGATAAATACACTGCAAATACTTTTCTTAAAAGAAAGGGGGAAAATGGAAAAAACCTTGCTGTATCTACGCAGTCGTGTCCTTACACTGTCCATTACGGAGACATGTCCCTTTTTTTTTTTTTTTCCCTTTATTGATTCCCGGTGCAGAGTAACGCAATGCAACGCAACGCAAACTGACCATCTGTATTATGTTGCGTCTTTGTCAAAAAAGAAAACGTTTGAACAGTTTGAACAAAGTCACATGATCCTGTTTGTGTTTTGGTTCTCGGTGTCACACATGCCTCGATGACGTCCGCAAAGCTATAAGGGGACGAGGGAGGAGGGGAGCAGGAAAAGGAAATCATTGAAAATTTAAGGCTTTTTTTTTTTTTTTTTTTCTCGATGTAATGAGGACGCAAACGACAGCATTTACAGTCACATTTACAGCCGGGTATTGTACACAGGATCACACGCACTCCTCCTACACAGACACAAAACCCTCATTTCCTGCCTGCCAGCCTTCTAAATCCCGAGGAGACACACAATCTCTTGCGCTCTCGCAAAGAACAAAAAGACAAAAAAAACAAAAACAAGTACATACACGGAGATCGCCGCCTCAGCCCAGTATGTCCAGGTAGACGGGCGAGGCCTTGGCCAGGCTCTGGAGCATGCAGTGGATCTCCTTGATGTTCAGCCTCATGTAGGGCTCCCTCTGCCAGCAGCCCAGCATCAGGTTGTACACCTCCTTGGGACAGGTGCGAGGCCGCTGCAGCACACGGCCCTGGGTGATGCACTCGATCACCTGCGGGGGGCGACAAAGACAGTGTCAGTGACCTGAGCTTCCAGGAATGGAAATCCGTTAAAGGACCAGTGTGGCATTTTGACTGCAGTGTGCCTTCCTGCCACTAGATGACGCCAAATCCCGCGGCCCAATGGACTTTGGCGACATGGTGGCGCAGTGGTTAACGCTGCAGCCTTATGGCCAAGAAGGTTGTGGGTTCGATTCTGATCCGGGGACCTTTCTATGTGGGGTTTGCATGTTCTCCCTGAGTCTGCGTGGGTTCTCTCCGGGTTCTTCTGCGGTCTTGCATCGTGTAGCGTGAGCGACGTCACGGACAGTCAAAACCAGTGGGTGTGCTTGGTGCTGTTCAGACTGACGCATCTGTCCAAATGCGATTTGAAACCGAACCCTCCCCGAAGGTGGTTTCAAATCGCATTCGCAAAAATCGGATTTCATGTGATTTCTGACTGTTCACACAACAAAAGAGCCATCCGGTTTCAATGTGGATGGACTAAAAATCGGATCTCGGCTGGCAGTCTGAACGCGGCCGAAGACGTACAACAATTCGCACTCACATGGTGTTTGTGCGTGAGTGCAAATGGTTGCGTGTCTTTGTCTGCCTCTACGTGGCGCTGCGGTGAACTGGGTGTCCCCCTGCCTTCGCTCTATGACAGCTGGGAGAGGCCCCAGCAGACCCCCGTGACCCTGAGTGCAGGCACTGAAAATGGTCGGACTCTGACCTCGTTGTTGGAGAGCTGGTACCAGGGCTGCTTGCCGTAGGTGAAGATCTCCCAGAGCACCACGCCGAGGCTCCACACGTCGCTCTCTGTGGTGAACCGTCGGTACATGATGCTCTCCGGCGGCATCCAGCGGATTGGCAGCATCGTGTGACCACCCACCTTGGAAAAAATAAGAAGAGGTCTTAATCAGAAGCTGAAAAGATCCTGATCTGTTCATGTCTATTCGTCTTTGCTTTCGATTTGGGTTTCGGCGAGAGATCCACGCAGGAGAGAATTTAGATGATGATGAATGATAATGAGATAAACAAAACACCCACAAACGTCAGTATGCATTGTTTTGTTTGTCGCGTTCTGTACGTACAGATAAAAGGGAACCCTCCATTAAATCCTGGACAAACTGAGGTTGTGATGATTCTGCACATTTCTGCAAGTTGTGCTAGAAAATCACACAACAAAACAAACACACAATGCTCATGGCTTCACTGACCGCCGCTTTTTAGCCGCGCCCGGCAAACTTCTGTGGCAAATTACATGCGGACCAGTCTATGATGCGGACGCTCGGCCATTAGCTACTGTAACACACACCTCCTCTTCTCCCATAACCTTTTATCCAATCAGTGTCTTCCTGTCTTCTTCCATCTGTTGTTTCCCTGCCTGCTAAATGCATTTCCCTCTCTTCCTGTCGCCCCCTTTTATCCAATCACCTTCGCTGCGCTTCCATCGTTTCTTTTCTATTTTTTCTTCTACCCTCCTCCACCGTACATTAACTCCCGTGCACCATAGACCACTTATTAAAGAGCCGATATCTGAGCCAGTGTTGGGGGATTGCAGCGAATGTAGCTCCAGGAAAATGCACAGCGGCACGATAAGTCATGCAGCAGCTAAATCCGCGCCCTTAACTTAGCGCAGCGTAAGAAAGAAAATCTGCTAAGTAAATTTTGAGCTTTATATTAGCTTTGCGACATTTTATTTCCCCCTCCGTGAGCAGCATAGTAGCAGATGAAATAGCTACAGCCAAGCTTTTAATTCTGGGTTGATGAAACCTTCTGATAAGTTGGTACCAGGCCCTTTTCATGGAGATCTTATCCCCTCAGCCACATTTTATCCGTCTTTGCTGGGCTTTGTCGTTTGTGATTCCGGCAGCAGAGGGCGCTGTGGAGTTTGAAACTGAGAAAGCTTCATCTACATCCTCAACAGGGGACTTTGTTTATTCAGCGTTTTATCCGGTTGCAACAACAATGTTCAGTGTCCTCACCGCCGCAGCTCTGCCAAAGTTGAACATGTTGAGAGAAGGAAAGTCTTCACTCCTTGACACAGGGGAAGGAAATCCGGTGACATCGGCTGATTTATTTTGCACCGATGGCCTTTATTACCATGGTAACGTCGTTTTATGCAGATTATGGAATTTCCATTTAAATGGCATTTAAAAAAAAAAAAAAAGATAAAATGCTTTTGGTTTAAATTGTCATTTCAACAGCTATTCACTCGTTTTGGGCTAAAACTGGAATTTAAAAAAAAAAAATCTAATTACATACTGGAGACTATGTGACTTCATTTCCATATTTCCCCCTGTGCGTGTGTTTGAGTGAGTGAGAGAGTGAGAGAGTGAGAGAGCGGGAGAGCGGGAGAGCGGGAGAGCGCAGGCTGGGGACTCACTCTGTAGTAGTCTGTGCTGTAGACGTCCCTGGACATGCCAAAGTCCCCGATCTTGACCAGCAGGTTTTCCCCGACCAGGCAGTTCCTGGTGGCCAAGTCTCTGTGGACAAAGTGCTGCGAGGCCAGGTACACCATGCCAGCAGCAATCTGTTGGGCAATGTGCAGCATCTGGGACTGTGTGAGCTCCACCAGGATGCTGTGTTGACCGTCTGCCATGAGCACTGCGTCGGGACCGTGCGACCTGCGACCACAAGCGCAACTTCAAGCACTATTTGGATTTTTTTTTACATTTTTTATTTTTTATTTTTTTTCATTTATTTGATTAATGCTGGTATTTAATTTTCGTATGAGAGGGATAATAAAGCAAACATACAAAAAGCTTTTATGGGGTTAAAGGCCCAGTGCGCACTACTTGGCATTGATACAATTACCTTTTTTTTTTCTCTTCCCATCTAATCTCTTCTTAAGATCAACACAGAGTGCTTCTCAGCACTGGCAGAAGTCAGCTCACCTGAGGAACTTGTTGAGGTCGCCGTGTTTCATGTATTCAAAGACCATGATGAGCGGGTCGCTCTCCACGCACACGCCGTAGAAGGTGACGATGTGCTCGTGCTGCAGGTTGGTCAGAAGCTCCGCCTCCCTGTAGAAGTCCGCTCGGCCGCTCTCGTTGGCCTCTTTCAACGTCTGGTGTTGAAAGAAAAGAACCGGACAGGGCAAGAGAGGACGTGAGTGATGAGTGGACCACGGTGATCTCGGCGAGCAGCTTTCAGGTACCTTGACGGCGACGTGGATCTTCTCCTGGTCTGGCGTCAGGTCGTAGCACTCGGCCAAGAACACTTTCCCGAAGGCGCCCTCGCCCAGCTCCCGCTTCAGCACGATGTTGTGCCTCTTTATGTGCTGGACAACTTTGACCGTGCAGAGTGAACCAATTGGGAAATGTCAGTCAAACTATATTTAAGGTTTAACTTAAAAACTGACGGGGCTGATGTGTGACCGAGTGTTGATGTTTGCCGCCAAACTTGTTTTGTACACAGCAGCTAGCTGCATTTTGCTCACTTGCTAGCCGCCCCGACAACATTACTAAAGCCCCAAATTCAGTTTACTGCTGCTTTAATGTAATGTAATGCTTTAAATGTTAGTAATATCAACATTGTCAATCTAAAATATTTAAAAAAAAATGTCCAACTTACCAACACATCAGTTGCAGTGCTGTATTCAGCAGAGTAAGGAGAAGGTAATGGGGTCCTCAGATATATAGCTGTCCATAGTATTGCATAATTTAGTGAGGATTGTGGAAAAATCTGACAGAGTTGACAGAAACTCAGGACACAACTTAGATGGGCAAATCTTTAGGGGAATTATTGTTTAAACTGCACTCTATGCTTTTTTTTTTTTTTTTTTTTAATACTATTATAACCCTTCTTTTATATTTAAAATATAAATTGACAAATTTGTGGGTTTTTTTTTTAAGTTTACTGGGCAGTTCAATATTGTGACCTCTTGTGGAGGACAGGTTGAATAACATGGACCTACCAACTACAGATCAGACAATCAAACAATGAAAAAATAATTATAAAACTTTCCAGCATGGAAATCATTATGAGTTTATTGATTTTTAACATAAATTTTACATAAATGTGTCCCACCTCTCAAGAATCAGTGATATATGTATAAATTATAAGCCCAGTGTGCAACATTTAAAAGGCATCTATAATGGAAGGCCACGTGGTTGACAAATGTATGTTGTTTTCTTACCACAAGATGCCACTAAATCTTACACACTGGGCCTTTAAATGCAAAGCCCATTTGAATTGATTGAGGGGAAAAACGTCAATATAATAAACTTGTCTGTGTCTGGTTTTTGCACTTATATCTTAATTAAATAGGTACCAAAGTCATTTTCCCAAATACTAAAATTGCTGTTCAGCAAATCAACGTCTTAATTTGGCAACAGTTAAAGGAAAACCTCACATTTTATGTGTTTTTCTGAGGAATGAAACCAATTCCGGCTGAGCATCGGCCGAACTGGCTTGTGTTTCGGAATGTAATCTGCCTCGCCTCCCTTCTGTCTCAGCGTCGCCGTCACAAAGACGCAGGACGCTGACGGCCACCCGAGCCCTGCACTGATTTATCAGAAAAGGCCCGGGTTACTGCTGGCTGATCGAAGGAGGCAGCAACTCACACGTGTCGGATTTCAGCATGCTGCCCGAGTTGCGGAAGTACTGGGGGTTCTCGATGACGGGAATCTTTGTCATCCCGATGATCACGGCGTCGGGGCCCATCTCGGAGGACGACGGGGTGTTGTTGCCATTGGAGACGTGATGAAGGGGGCTGGCAGAGTCATCGTCGTTACTGATAACCGAGGAAGAGCCTGAGGAGCCATGAAGGAAAAACGGGGGAGGAGGAGAGGAAGGTGGGGAGGAGTTTTACACTTTCAAGAACTGTGGTCACATATACAAAGAGTGATTTCATGATTCCATGAAGCCATTTTTGCAAGCGCTTCTGAGCCGGCCTGTGGTCTAGGTTAACAAATTCTTTAAATGCAATGAAATATCTATTTTGTCTTGTCTTGTCATCATTGAATTCACTGACAAATGATTTAGAAATTTCGGAAAAGAATCGTCATCTTAAAAATTCTAGTTATCATAACAGTGCAAGCAGTCAATTTGAAATTTAAGGACATGTTAAATATTTTCGGAGGTCCTTTTTGCCACATCGTTTAAAAAACAAGTGTTTATCGGCGTCTAAGTAGGAATGAAAGCATTTAAGGTTCACTGAAGCCAAACAATGCAAAATTTTACCAGACAAAGCTCCTTTACAATATAAAAAAAAAAACGATAATTCCTTCTTTGCTACTAAACTTCCTTGCTTGCCTTCTGAATTGTTTGGATTTCGCTCCGGTTCCCCGACAGACCCTGCAAAGATTCCAAACCTTTGCCTTTTGATTCTGCGTCGTGTTTCCGGCAGCGGAAATGGCATCTAAAAATACGCCCATAGTGGATGTTGCATACGAGGATACATTTACACACTGTTTTGGTTGACATGGATATCGAGCCGCATCCACCCGAGCCAGAGTGAGCATCCGAGGAAGAGGTCTTGGAGAGAGGCGGGGTGCTCGCTGCGCCTGCCATGCAAGAGGATACGGCCCTCAGGGAGCAGGCTGAACCTGGGCTGCAGGAGGAAAAACGGGGAGCGCTCCTGTCCTTTGCTCATGTTCCCTTCAAAGGTCACGAGAAACAACTACCGCCCTTCGTTTTTTTTTTTTTTTTGCTTTTTTTTTTTAAGCTTTTTCGGGCCATTATGCAACATTATATCCACTGCATCAGCCACGTCTGAGGAGGGACGGCTCCTTCTATTGGACGCAGAATATTGTCACCGGATGAGGAGGAAAAATCGTTTGAAAGTCCAATACCACAGTTATTTCCTGATAAGCCGATTCATCCAGGAGACCGAGCCCTTTATGATGTCTCACACGCATGTTTATCTTTTGTCGCTGCGCAATACTGGCAGGCTGGAGACACATATTACAGCAAATCTTTGCTTTACACGGAACCTTTAAATGGACCACATTCCCATGTGGGAATCAGTGACGAGTGAAAAAAGATGGCGACTTATCCCTTTAACCGCAATGTTCAAACGAAACACTAAATCACAACAAACAATCAGTAGCATTTGATCACCTTTGATGCCGAACTTGGAGTTTCTCCCGTATTTCAGAATGATGACCATGAGAACGCATCCGGTCAGGAAAACCCCGGCGATTCCAACCACGACGTAGACCTGGAAGTGACAACAACAACAAGAACTTCCTTGGTCACCGACATGAACAATGTTATAATATGAAAAACAAACAAACAAATGAACAAGAAAACAGCAGCACTTACTGCAATGCTGTCGTCCAGAGGGGGCGGATCTGGAGCAAACCGAAGCAAAAAAGAATTATTTTATGATTAGAAATGAATTAGCGGTTGAATAGAAAGAGTGAGCGCCACCTACCAGTGGTGTCTTGACGGGAAGAGGCCGAAAATACATGGAGAGGAGAGCAAGAGAGACACGATTCCAGAATTCAATTTAAAGCATCAACGTTAATAATGTGGCGTCAGGAGGTGTAAATCGTGACTTACAGTCGTAGAAAGGATCCTCTGTTGCGAAGAAAGACGGAGAAAAGAAAAAATCAGGTCAGCGAGTGTGGAAGAAGAAAATGATAATTCTGGTTTCAAATGTGACACCCCCCCCCCCCCTCCCCCTCATACACCACCCTCTGGTGTGTCAAGTCCGCACCGTCACCTGTGTGGTCGATGTACGGCGGGTCGATGAACTGAGCCATAACCTTCTTCTCGGCGTGGCCGTACATGTTCTTGGCCACCAGCTTGTACATGCCGTTGTGGATGTGCGTGGGGTTGATCAGCTGCAGGCAGCCGTGGTACTCGCTCTCGGTGGAGACGTCGATCATGGTGTGGATGAAGTTGTGCTCCAGCAGGGGCCGGTTCTCGTGGTACCACTGGAACTCCGGCTTGGGGTTGCCGGTCACGGTGAAGGGGATGCACCAGTGGTGGTTGAGCATGGGCTTCAGGAGCTCCAGGATGGTGGGCGCGACTGGGGCGGGCCGGGTAGGGGTGGGGATGAGGAGGAGGAGGAGGAGGAGGAGGAGCAGGAGGAGCAGGAGGGGTTGCGACAGGGGGGGGAGGGACGACAGGGAGGTCAACACCAGGGGCGAAAGAAGCAAACATTTACGGGCTTGACGGAGGAGCGGAGGGGCGGCGGTGGGGAAGGGCGACGCGACACTGGAGGAGGAGAACGTGGAGAAATGCGGCGGCGAGCGAGAGGGGCCAGCGCGGCGCGCCGCCGGGGAGCTTCACAGGAGGAAGAGTTATACGGAAAGGAAACATGGAGAGTCAATAAGATTTGCCAAGAGACAGTAATGAAAACAGAGTGAGGAGCCGCGACGCGCTCTTCCACTGGAAATAACCGAGTCCAGGACGAAGGCATTTTAAAACAATCACGGCAGGAAATTAGATGCTGGTGCTTAACGTTTACAGTCAGTGGTAATAGAGGAGCCCTCACAGAGGATGTTGAGCTGGAGGACGGCCTCCGTCTGGCCCACCATGTTCTCGGCGCTGCATATGAGCAGCCGGCCGTTGTCGTCGGGCGAGAGGTTGGACAGGGTGAGCGTGAGGCGGCTCTCCGTCTCCGAGTCCTCGATCTGGAAACAAGCAAAAGGCCACGCATGAGAAAAACCAAGCCGAGTTCGCAAGAGGCACGAAGGTCTGAGTGTGGCCTGGGAAGCCTTTTTGAATGGGGCCCGTCACGCCCTAATCTGATGGATTCATTTACAGTTGTAGGAATTATTTATTTTCGGACACTCTTAAAATTTCACTCAATCCCAAGCATCGTCATTACATAATTGCCAGATCATTTTTTTTTTCAAAAGGTTTGGCTGCATTGGAGGCGTGCACACAAATGGAAATGATTTTATTTGTTGTTTGTTGTCAATAAAACAAAATGAAAAAAAAAACAACTATATTCTAACGTAACGTAATCTGGATTAGTTTACAAGTTTTCAGTTGGTAAAAAGAGCGTCTTTATTGAAATGCAAAGTAAATTTTAGTATTCGTCAAAGTCAATAGCTTTTTTTCTTCTTCATCGTCCTCGTGGTTTTTTTAATCAGTCTTTGCAGGAGGCTGTAAACACAGGGCTAAAAAGCTTTTTTCTTTTTCTTTTGTGCAAGGCTGCTTCACTAGGACTGAAGGTGAAAAATAACAACCCTAAATGAGTGTGACACATGGGGCCTTTAAACAGTTTAGGAGGTCCCCGATGTCGGAGTTGACCCCCGCAGTGTTTGGACCACTGGACCCCAGGGGCCAGACCAGTTAAAACGCAGAGACGCTCTGATGGACTAACAGTAGATGGCTTCACCTCGTGGTGGCTGGAGAGCAAATCAAGGTTCCACTGGATCTCCGGAGAAGGGGAGCCCGTGGCTTTGCACACAGCCCTGATGCTGGCCCCCTGCATCTCGGACACGTTCCCCGGGGTGACCACCACTTTGGGCACCACTGCAAGAAAAAAAAAAAAAAAAAAAGCAGAACTAATCAGCTGAGCGCAACCTTGCCGTCCGTCTTGGGTTCTACAGTTCTTCTTCTTTCTTTTTTTTTGGCTTTCTAAATATTGAATATCAATACTGAGTGCTGCTTGTTATGGCGCAGTCTCACATTACCGCAGTCCGGTGGCATGAGCGTGATGAAGGCCTGCAACACGTCTTTGTCGTCTCTGCACATCAAGTCTTGACTGTCGGCGTCTTCCAGGATCCTCATCTTTATCCACAAGTTCTCGCAAACACAATCCAGCGGGTTTCCGGACAGAATGAGCCTGAGGAAGATGGGGGGAGGAAAGAGAAAGCAAAAAACCAACATGAGGAACTTATCCTCATTTCAAAATAAAATGACACATCAAGCAGCGGTCAATTTTTAATCTGCGTTTCCAAACAATAACACACGTCTGGCTCACCAGAGGACTCCCCTGAGTGAGTGAGTGAGTGAGTGAGTGAGTGAGTGAGTGAGTAAGTGAGTGAGTGAGTGAGTCAGCGGGTGAGTGAGCTTTGTCTGCTCCAATTCTCAGAAAAGCAGACACATCGGTTTGGAAATCAACCCTCCGTGATGTCACCACAGGCGCCGATGCCTCATTAAATACGTCCACCCGGCTGGTGACAACAAGCCCCGGGGCGACTGTTTTTTTTTTTTTTTTCAGCTTACATGTATCAGAGCTTTTTTAACAGGAGGCTGCAAACAGAGGGCTAAATAAGATGGGGTAAACAGCAAACATGAAAATGCAGACGCCTGGCGTACTTACGGGAACGTCGCGTTGAAGTTTTGAAAGGTTCTCCACGACAGCGTGGACAGGTTGTTGTCTTTGAGATTGCTGCAGCAACAACGACGACGACAATTGGAGAAAAAAACAAAACACCAATGCATTATCACGCAAGTGTGACACGACTCATTGCCGGTGTTCTGAGATGCTTCTTACACATATTGAAGTCTTGTGTTGTTGAAAAACGCGTCCGCCGAAATCGACGTCAGCC